>NC_052515.1:22327211-22638557 GCF_014356525.2 Nilaparvata lugens
CATCTTCCCCTTCTCTTTACTTACACAGTACTGACGTCACATTGATTCCACTCCACCAGAATGGAACTCTTGATAGAATTCATTGAACGATAATAATGTCGTTTCATTTGATGTGAATTATTATACTTTTCTTCCATTAAGTTATACAGTGCAACAAGTTGGAAAGACTGAATGCTATGGTATGCAACAAGTAGAACTAGCCTGAATACTCTGGATGGAGTTGAAAGTAGGACACGTTTTCCCAATTGCATGGTGAATTTGGTAATAAGTTACAACGTATTCTGTGGAAGTAGTCCAGGCAATGAATGCTCAAAAAAGGGTAGAGGGGGAAAAGTTGGGAAGACAATTTTTGACCTCGCATTTCTGTTTAGGATAGTTAGCAGGTGAACATATCAAAAGTCCCCACCACTATCCCCTGTGCTAAGGGGGTGGGGGTGGTTTAAAGGTATCATTTTTTGGTTTCTCGCATAAAACTCAAAAACTATGTATCCTAAGGACTTGACTGTTCTATAACAAATTAAAGCTTACATAATTTCCCATAATATTCATCCTACAACTTTTTTTCATATCTCCACTGGTTTTTGAGTTATCCGCGGCTGTTGAAGGTGTGACATTTTTGGAAAAAACACGTTTGCCACCAATTCTTTTCTATTTTTGCTCTTATAACTTTTTAAAAGTCGTAGGGAAAAATCCATGCTGATTATGAGCATATAAGGCATTAAATTCTCTTCAATTTGATGTATAATTTCACTCTTTTACGAATTTCCCTACACCTTTTGTAGCATATTTAGTGTTGAGTGTGAAATCTCA
The DNA here is from genome assembly GCF_014356525.2 of Nilaparvata lugens. Lineage (NCBI taxonomy): Eukaryota > Metazoa > Arthropoda > Insecta > Hemiptera > Delphacidae > Nilaparvata > Nilaparvata lugens. Next base: position 22,328,022 of record NC_052515.1, read on the forward strand.
ATTTTTGCAACAACAGACCAATTGACAAAGGAATTTGGAGGGAATCTTTTAAACAAAATTTTTGGCTTCGCAGCTTTATTGACACTAGTTAGGAGGAGAACATATCAAAAGTCCCCATTCCTAACTCATGTGCTAAGGGGATGAGGGTGGTTTAAAAGTTGCATTTTGCAGCGTTTTGCTTCCATGCTCATATCTAGAGAACAATGCGTTCGACCGACTAAAATAGCCATTCAAAAATGAAGCTTGATAAGTTCTCTACACTTTTTGTTCAGTAGAATTCTGTGATATTCCCAACAGTTCCCGAGATATTCGCTCTTGAAGGTGTGCAATTGTTGAAATTACAGGTTTTTATCCAATTTTTTGCTCTTTCAGGGCTTATACCTCTCCAACAATGCTGGGGTGAAATTTTCATTGCTGCAACAATTTATCGTTTGACCATGACATTTGAAGGGGGTGTCAGTGACACAATTTTTGACTTTGCAGCTAAATTTGGACTAGTTTGTAGGTGAACATAGCGAAAGTGCGCATCTTTATCCCCTCTGTTGAAGGTGTGGAACCGCTGAGTTAACACTTGTTGCAGCAATGAAATTTTCACCCCCTACATTGAAGCTGCTATAACAATGAGAGGAAAACTTGGAATAGTAAAATAATACATCATTTCAGTGAGAATTCAATGCTTGACAAACCTACGATAAGCATCAGTTTTTATGATGCATTTTTGGAGAGGTATAAGCCCTGAAAGAGCAAAACTGATGCGAACAATAAAACTTTATTTGATTTGATTTTAAATACACGGATTAAAAATAAGTGAGAATTACAGTATGCAGCTGAATATTACAGTATACGATCAATGTATGTTAATAATGGCCACGCACTTTGGTTGGTGCATTCTTCTGCCCTAGAATAAATGAATATTTTCATTTTGTTTTATTTTACATTGCATAATACACAAATCATATACATGATCGGAAAAGGACAAACAGGCCTAGCCCAAAACGGTTGCCTTTCCGAATTTTGATAGAAGTTTGAAATGCTTTGATGTAGTGTATTTTTATCTTAACTGATGTGAACAATAAAATTTTATTTAATTTAATTTGAAACACACGAATTGAAAATAAGTGCGTATTGAAACGCAGCTTGTAAATTTACGTTGTAATCAATTCAGAGAGAAAAGAATAAAGTGATGCGATTTTTTGTCTCTGAATCAAGAACTCAAAAATGCAATATCATAATAATTATAGCGAGATGCTCTCCAATCTGCTAGCATTCTTCATAGCAAATAGTCTCAATGGTTCCAGTTCAACTAGTGCTGACATTTCTAAATGAACTTTACTGTAGAGGTGGATGGGATACGCGCTGATTTTTTTGTTTCATTTCCCAATTTAATTCAAACCCAAATTATTTCAATAACGTACATTCCTATAAGATGATTTATTTATTGGTTTGAGCTCACCGCAGTCGCCACCATTTCCAATGATTTGAAAATATGAGAATTCTCAGTTCTCGGAAGCGTGTATTATTTCATATCCCTGTGTCTGTAAATCATATATTTCATGGATTCTCAGTTCGTGAAAGTTTGTTTTCCATATTCATGTGGATAGAAATCATATATTTCATGAGGGGTACGAGTATTTGCTTGTTTCAATTTTGGTATCAGTGGTACCAATATACACTGGAACTTGAACTGGATATTACATCGTTCCAGGAATTTCTCATCCACAGCTTTCTAGCTACCCTTGTTCTATCATTTCTCATGGCATACACTCGAACAATATTATAACCAATAATTCTCTCGATTCCCTTCACTTCTCATGTCGAATATCCAATAAACTAAGATGAATATAATATGATCAATCAATATAGTCAATTCATAATATAGTTTGAATCTATTTTCGTATAAATTCAATCCACTTCCTCCTCATTCATCTAAATTTTCTAATCTTTATAATTCTCTCATCTCACCAACTTATTTCATATCTCTCTTCCTTTTTTCTCTCTTTCTTTTTTCTCAATCATTTCGCAGAAAAATGGTACAGGCTCAACCTAGTTTTCCACCATAGTCATAATCATCATCATCATCGTCATTCAAGGATTAGGCTCTGTTGGCCTGTCCCGGCATCCATTTCGGTCGTCCGACGCTTCTTCTCCCATCGGGTTTGTAGTGCCAAGCTGGAATTGGAAGTCTATTTGCTGGCATACGAAGTAGATGGCTAGACCAGTCTTGTCTAATTTTCTTCAATATTTGCAATAAAGACTATACATTCAGTTCGGTTCTTATTACGTCGTTTCTTATGTAATCCAACCTAGTGTAGCCTTTGACTGCTCGAAGGAACCTCATTTCGGCTGCTTGAATACGGGACTCAGTTTTTTCATTGACACCCAGGCTTCGCTTCCATAAGCTATTATTGGTATAGTCATAATTATTATGATTCATACTAATGAATCATTATGATTATAGTGTTTTGTACAATAGATAGAATAAAAATAACAATTTTAATTATTAGTCGTATTTTTCTACGCATAACATTTTGCTAGAAATTTGAAATTCTCTATTCACGGTCAAATATTGAAAGAAGGATCCTTGAAACGTTTTCTGATAATGGAAAACTTAGGGTATAACTTCGCTGTTTCATGTAAAATCATTACAGAAATACCTCAACATTGGCATATTTCATCATATTTCTTTGCTCAATAATATTGTAAGACTCTACAGCTTGTAGGTAGATATGATTCATCATGCTATTTTACTTCATTATTGGTGATTAATTTTCAATGCTAGATCGTGAGTTGAATTTGGTTTTGTTGAAAACATGAATAGGGGAATCTGAATCTGAATCTTCCTCTCCATCTTACTCTCTCTCACTTTTAAAAATTGCAACTCTTCCTCTTTATGAGTATCAAATCAACCAACATGAGTTTTCTCATTTTGTTTGCAGTGCTACGAAATCTTGAAAGCGGCCATGACACTTTTGAAGGGCAAAGCGGCTCCTAGTGGATACACATTTGAGACGGTGCATACCTATGTGCTCAACCCCAAGTCAATTACTATGGGACAACTCTACGGGGAATTCGACTTTCAAACTCATGAATGGTGAGTTTTCACTCTAGATAATGGTTATGATAATAATAATATCGAGTGACGTGGCTGGCTCAGGTCTGGTATCAGAGTTTTCAGGTCGCAACTGATCTATTTCAGGGCCTCTGACATGACCTAACGACTGCTTTTTAGGCAACCGGGACCGACGGATAACGAGTCCATCCGAAACACGGGAATGGCCCGAGATAAATATCTTGCCCGGGCCGGGATTTGAACCCGGGCCTCTGAATCATGAAGCCAGCATCTGATCTACTCTGAAATTGATGATGAACATTTATATTGCATATTGTTTCTCAATGAATGCAAGTTATTTTTCATGTGATAAAGCTACGTTTTTTTTGTATTTTGTGAATCCACATTAACTGAACTCAAGTTTACTATAGTCCATACAAAAACACTTGGAGGGACATGCGCAACAGCATGTACAGCGACTGTTAGGGATGCAGCAGCGGCGATGTTACCGTTCTGAACCGGTCTGCGTTCTCCAATTTCTAGTGAGTGTATAAGTGCTCATGATACACATACGATCTTACCTCTCTAAGAGGACTGAGTTCAATCGACAAATTGGCAACTGCGCTTCTACTCATAACTCTATTCATCACTGTAATTGACTGGACATTTCTCTGGTTGGCATGTTCTTCCAAGTCAAAAGTTATTTTGTAAGGACTATAGACTTTTAAAAAATTATGATATTATTGATTTACACTCTGCTATTCATGCTCTTTGGATGATAACTACTATCAGAGTTTTCAAATTTAATAGAATATTATGTTCATCATCATCATCATCGTCACTTCCAGGATTAGGTTCATTTATATTTAACCTGTTCCAGTGCCCAACTCTTCCTCGGCCTTCACACATCTCTTCTACCAGTAGGTCTTTAGTTTTGAACTTCAAGTGGCATTCTTCTTGGTGACATTCTATTCAAATGACTGCACCAGTTGCGTCTATTTCGTAGAATTCTTCAATGCAGTGGAGCAACGTGTCTTCAGTATTCTTATTCTTATCAAGTATTTCCATAGAGAAACCATAGAGAAATGATATCCCATGGTATAGGGCGTTTATATCACAAGTTTAGGTGGTGTTTCACAACGAATTTGATGGTAATGAGTCCAAAGACTAAGTATATTATTTTCAGTCTTAGAAAGAGTTCTGTTTTGATATCACCTGTTTCCCAAACAGGTTTTTACCTTTGGGCTTTATTGTTTTGAAGGATATTTATATATTTTTGTTTTGTAAAATTGTATTGACAATAAAGAAGTTTTAAATCAAATCAAAGTTTTACTGTTATCCCAAGCCGATCGTTCACATAGTTTTTTCCTATGCAGCTGTGTGACGCTGGTAGTCTCTCAAATTGTGCCGTTCATACACTATCACCCCAACAAAACAGTAAAAATTGATAATAATCGACATTAATCGGCTTGAGATAACAGTAAAAGTTGCGACATAAACTCCCTATACCATGAGATATCTACTTACGATATTGTTTCTCTATGGTATTTCTTATTCTATCAATTCTAGCGCAGCCAAATCTCTAGTGCACTCCTTTGAAATCTTTTTTCTGCAGCTTGAATTTGACAGTCCGTGGAGATCTTATCATATCCAAAAAATTAAAAGAATAGGAAATACTCAATACCAAATATTTGGAATGCTCCAGAAAGTCAAGAGAAAAATTATTGTGATGTCACATTTCTATGCTCAGCTCGGAGTCCTCTCCAACATTGAAGAGAATAGAAAATCATAGGCTAAATTGACTATTTCACTTATTGAACGAACAATGATCATCATCATTCTCATGATATCAGAGGAACTAAAATTGATCAGGTGTTACTTGAAAAATGTGACACCAGACTCGATTCAAACAGGTCACACACTACCATTATCATGAATATTCAAAGGAATAATATTTTGAGGGGTCGGTGAACAAAGGTACAGCACCCAGGTAGGCACAGGTCTCTCACATTCGAATATGATGTGGTGCACCGTCTGCTCCATTGCCCCACAGTCACACAGTGGGGAGTCTGCTTGTCCTCATTTGAAAAATGATGCATTGCGTCTCCCATTTTTAGATCGAATTCTGTTGAGTGCCACCCAGATGCGCCGTGGGAGTTCAAAACCAGGAGGTCCAGTGCCTGAGAAATAGCTCTCCGGCATTCCTAGTGGCAATTCCTGTCACCATCTTCTGGTCAGAGAAAACCGCTCGTCTCTTAATTGCTCAGTCATCCTGATCGCTGACCTTCTGAAATTTAGCTCCCTTGCATTTAAGTCTGGAATGTCCTGATGAATGGGGAGTTGTTGATTGGAGCTTATTCTTCCATAGAGCCGAAAAAGAGATTGTGCTTTGCGAAGAGAAGGTGGGGGTATGCCACTGAGCACTGGGAGCCAAGAAACTGGAGTGGATCGTAAGGTTCCCGAAATTATGAGCGTTGGATCGTTCAGTTGCACATCTACAAGATTAGTGTGCCAAATGTCAATCCAGGAAGAGGCGCAGTACTCAGCAGCAGCATACACCAGGCCCAGACTGGAGCAACTCAGAGTTGAGGGGGATGAGCCCCAAGTTGGCCACATAGTTTCCGAATGATGTCTTCAACTTGGCTGCTACACTCCTTAGGTGCTGGTTGAAGGAAAGAGTCCTGTCCACGGTGTTGCCAAGATAGCTTATATCACTTCATTTGAGAATTCACTTCCTTCTGAGTGAGGTAAAAGAGGTATTCCTGTTTTTTCAAAAAGGTATTTCGAGGTGGTAAATGAATATAACAATTATATTATTTATTCACAAAAACCATGTCTGCAGACGTCAAAAATAATAACTGCAAATATGGCCATCTATAGTTCTCTACACTTTTAGATGACCATGATTTCAAGGTTCTACTGTATTAAAGGAAGTAATGCAGCAAGGGACTGGTATCAAGTTAAATAAAAATTCTTATTTAATTCATTCCTATGGTATATAACAGACAATTTGAACATTACAAAGATGAAAAATATTGATTGATTTTGTGATTAATAAAATGACACCTGTTGCACCTTGTTATTGAGCTGAAACGATAAAAGAATAAATTCTTACAATGTTTCTTTTTTCTCTTATCCTTCTCCTCCTTCTCCTCCTTCTCCTCCTTCTCCTCCTTCTCATCCTTCTCCTCCTTCTCCTCCTTCTCCTCATTCTCCAACTCCTCCTCTTCCTTCTCATCCTTTTTAATTTGTTCCTCTTCTCCTTCCTCCTTGCAGGACTGACGGCATCCTACCGTCGCTGATGCGTGTGGGCGCCTCGTCGAGTGACTCGGACAAGCACTGGTACGTGTTGGATGGGCCAGTGGACGCCGTGTGGATAGAGAACATGAACACTGTACTCGACGACAACAAGAAGCTCTGTCTGACCAGCGGCGAGATCATCAAGATGTCTCCACACCAGACCATGATGTTCGAGGTAATCAGTCATTTCCCACACTTCAACTTCGAACTTGATTTTTTACATCATTCATGGTTTGGACACACAAAGAGTAGCCTGCGAGCAGCGATCAGAACGCGTGTTCGGTCTTATGAACTCTTCTTTTATTTAAATTTCAAAATTTATCAAAAACTATGATTATCTATATCTTCATGAGATCGCTCTAATCGCTGCCAGCAGATTGCTCTCTGTGTGTGCAGACCCGAGAGTAGACTTGGAATGTAGCTTCTATCTACCACCACCGGTTTAAAACAAAACAAATTGTTTCTTGATACTTTGTAACCAAAAACTTCCTACTCCGACTTTCTATTTCGAATATCAGTTTGCATTTTCAACAATGTTCAATACAATAAATTGTCATCCGTTCACTCCTGTATCCCTAAGTTTTCATCTTTTCTTTTTTTTTAATTTCCCTTTCCAAAATCAAGAAAAATTTCTCATTCATCTTATATTTTTATTCCCCTTCTCTAAGTATCTACTCCCTCCAGCAATCCAACAGTTCTATCTAATATGCTGGTGTGTATATTCTAGATGTTAGTTTTTTTTTTATTTATTGTCATTATAATAGTGTCATTTGCATTGTAAATGAATAGATGAATGAATCGTGGATGATGCACACATGACCTTTTTTGCTTGTGCGTGGGTAATGGGAAATGCGAGGGTGATTTGATGAGATGTTCAAACTTCCATGCCTATTCTAAGGGTAGCCGTCTAGTTGTCACCCCGACTACTTGACACCTGGTCATTTTGGTCATAAGTGACTACTTGTACCCTCGTAAAAATATACCATTGCCGTCAAGTTGTCATCCCGACTACTTGACACCTACTGGACCGGAGGTGCCAACCAGTCATGACCGTAAACGAAAACTTGACAACTCGCACCCACGCGTCAGGCTGTTCCACCGACTAGTTGTCACCTCCTCAAAAAGGATACAACTAGACGGGTATGGCTCACGTCTACTTGTCCCCTAAAAATCTGTTTCAAAAGGGGACAAGTGGTCGGGGTGTCAAGTATTTGGGGTGTCAAGTAGTTGGGGTGTCAAGTAGTCGGGGTGTCAAGTAGTCGGGATGTCAAGTAGTTGGGGTGTCAAGTAGTTGGGGTGTCAAGTAGTTGGGGTGTCAAGTAGTCGGGGTGTCAAGTAGTTGGGGTGGCACCTAGTCGCGTACCCGATTATAATAATTAATATACCGTTACTTCTATTACTATTATTACAACCATTAAAGCAAAGGAATGTGCTTTTTTTCTTATCTTGTAGTTTTTTATGCATGCTCTCTATATTATTGAGAATAAAAATCCATTCTCATTATCTTGTCACCGCTATTTTTATTTTCAATTTTAAATCCCTATTTCAATTGAAATTTCATTTTTTATTAAATTGTCAGGTTGCAGATTTGGCGGTTGCTTCCCCGGCTACCGTGTCTCGGTGTGGAATGGTCTACTTGGAACCTGGCTTGTTGGGTTTATCGCCCTTCCTCGCAAGCTGGCTCAAGAGGTTGCCCAAGGTTAGTAGTTCAACTTCTCCTTAGAGTGTTGCTAGAATTCATTAAAATTAATAATAACTCAATAATTTAAACTTATTAAAATTAATACATTTACTAGCTGTCATGCTCGCTTCGCTCGCCATATCCGTCTAGCCAGGGGGCTCCGCCCCCTAGACCCCCGACTGGGTCGTCGAAGAATGAGATCAGCAGGCTCGCTTCGCTCGCCTGCATTTTTCATTTGAGCATTTTTATCATATGTTAGGACAATCCAGTCGGGGGTCCAGACTAAACGACTGGCTAAACGGATATGGCGAGCGAAGCGAGCCTGACGGCTAGTAATATAATATTCCCAGGATTGAAGTAGCAGTGCCCAATCATTTTTTCCGCGATAAATGCATTTAAATCTTCAACTTGGTGCCAACCTAACAAAGCCAACTCAACTTAATGCCAACCTGACAAAATTATTAATTTAGTTGCCAGTTAACAAATGTTTCGAAGAGGTGCTCTATCTAGATTATAGTTCTATATCAACATATGATATAACATATGGAAATTTCAATTATAATTGAGAGATTGGGAGAAGAAGAATATACATGCTAAAAGACGAACTTTAAACCCTTAAAAATAACCCCATAGAGTTAAAATATTGCCAAAAGATTTCTTAGTGCGCCTCTAAAGGGCCAACTGAACATACCTACCAAATTTGAACGTTTTTGGTCCGGTAGATTTTTAGTTGTGCGAGTGAGTGAGTGAGTGAGTGAGTCAGTCAGTCAGTCAGTGAGTGAGTGCCATTTCTCATTTATATATATAGATTACTCAAACATTAGATCTAGTTATCACAGCACAGCTGCTTGGATGGAATCTAGAAATCACAAAGGAATATTCTTCATGAAAATTAACTTCCTGTATCCCAAAATTAGTCCATAGGAATAGGAAAAATCATGTTCCAATAACATGATTTACGAACTACGATTTTAAACACAATTGAGTATTTCATGTGTCGCAATCACATGAAACAGTCTAATCATTTCATAATTATTATTGATTTGATACTGTATGATAGTTTTTGTAATTTTTCTGGCTTCAAATTTATCAAGTTTTTTAATGTTTTTCAATTGAATAATGTATTTTCAAGTGTAATAATAATTTATTCAATCTTTCAACCCACATAAGAACTTTTTAATTTAATGTATTTTTGGACTGTAATTTTTTTGTTCTTTTTAAAAGTGTTTGCATAACCTCATTTGGACTATTTTTATCAAAATTAGGGAGAGAAACGGTTTTGGGTTTATCCTGTTGATTCTCTCCCAATCTTTGATTTGATATTGTGATTGTGGAATATAATAAATGAACAAATGAGCCTCCAGCATTGTTTTCAAAATAGCAATTCAACTCATCGTTAATCATGAAAAATATTGATTCATTGCTAATCCCGTTGGCATTAATCATAATGCCCTCAATTATTATGGAATCAGAGTTGATCTTATTATGCTTGTCAGTCGAACCCGTCAGTCGAACTATTGCAGCTCATTAATAGGCTATTATTCGAATGAAATAATGCATTTACTCGTGTGTGAATCACAGAGATTACAGGACCATTATTTAAAATCCTCAATAATGCCATCTGGGACTAATCTGCCTAGAACCACACATTTTGCATTAGTGGTGAGGGAACAAAGAGGGATTTTAGAGGGACAGAGAGGGATTTTAGAGGGACAAAGAGGGATTTTAGAGGGACAAAGAGGAATTTTAGAGGGACAAAGGGGGATTTTAGAGAGACAGAGAGGGTTTTAGAGGGACAAAGAGAGATGGGAACGTCTCTCCAATTTTACTCTCCATCTCTCCAATTTGAACGTCGTTACCAATTTTATATAATTCTCTGAATGACGGAGAGTGATTTTAGAGGGACAAAGAGGGATTTTTGAGGGACAGAGAAGGGTTAGTGAACTTCTATGTAAGGGCACTGGTCAGATTTTTCAATAATAATTCTAAAAATGGTGGCAGATTGAACAAAGCATGCTATAAATCGCATTCAAAAACACAAATTCAGCCAGCTTGCCTGCTCCTGCGGGATAGCCGCTCCGCTTCTTTTGTTTGAGTTTGGTGAATAATTCTTTAGTGGGATTCACTTTGTTCTGTCAGCATTCCCTATGACTAGCATTAATGCACCCTATTCAACCAATGCTGACAGTGGATCTCACTGGAGTCGAATGGGTCCGTATGATATTTCGCGTCAAAAGTCAAAAACATTCGCATTCAGATGGTGATCTCGTTTTATCTCTGATAATGCGACTCATTTCCTCATCTGAACATCTCTTTCCGTCTCTTTTATTCACTCTCTCTTCCTCTCACTGATACAGTGATGATATAAAGAAACCATTATCATTGATATCCTTTTCCAAGAAAGAAGAATGGTTTGATCAAGCCCCAGAAATTTATGTAAATACAATTATCCATGGATTTTAAAAGCATCATCAAGTTACACTCAATCTTTATGCAGTTAATTATTTCTTCAGTTTCTACTTTTTATAATCAATAATTCAATAGCACGTTTCTTTGTCCAATCAATGAGCTAAGTTATATGAATAGTAAATGGCTATTATGAACTAGTGTATGAGTCACCAAAGTATAGAATAGAAAATTATATTCTATTCATAAAAAAGAATTATAGTACCCTCTGAAACTAATAACATAATAGATTGAGAATACAAATTATGACAAAAAGTTATAGTCTTCACACTATCGTCAGGTTATTTTTATAATAGTTCAGGTGTGAACACTGGAACTAGTTGTTATAATTTGCACTCTTGATCTATTATTTTATCAATTTCAAAGGGTACTATAATTCTATTTTATAAATGAAAGGAAGTAGCCATGAATTCATATATTCTATTCATAATATGATACCACTTATTCTTTGAGTTCACCGATGCAGTTGCCACCCTCTTCAGCTTTCTGAACTCTATTCGCGAAATTTAGAATGGAAAAATAGAACATGATTGTAGTATGGAGATTGTGAAGAAGAGACGGTAAAGGAATATTGTCAAGGTCCTTCTAACTTTTTTCACCGTTCATGACTTTCCTTGAGCATTTTCTTTCTTGATATCCGTCGGTTTTCCATTGCACATCAGCTGCATCTTTGATGATGAACTTGAATTCTCCTTTAGAATTCTCCAACCAAGATTAACTTGGTTAACTTCAAACTTATATCATATCCCATGAATAGAATTATTGCTTTCCAATCAATCATCTCTTTCTGAAGTGATTCCCACTATTTTTTGAGACGAATACTTCCACACATTAGACATATTTATTATGATAATTATGTCAAAAATAGTCTTACTATCCATGTTTGTATGTAGATACATCACTTTTATTTCTACTCATCATCGTTTATCATCTTATCCATCTCTTATAAATTTTCCCCCTTTCTAACACTCTTTCCTCATCTATCCATTGATAATAATAATAATTATTATTATTATTATTATAATCCTGTATTCAGCACATAGTTTCAGGCTGCTCAATATTGGCACCAAAAGAGTATTTGAGGCGACATAATAATGTTGCTAAAGTAGTGCACCTGAAATTGCAGCAGGAATTTGACTTCTTTGAAGAAATGCCCCCATACTATTCTTACTCTCCTCCTGCATTTATTGAGAAAAACCAGATTAAGATCTATTAGGATGTTCAAATGATCACTGACAGGCAGGTCATTCATAACAAGTCTGATATCCTAATGTTGAACATGAATCAAAAAGAAGCCTTGATAATTGATGTAGCCATACCAGCAGATGAAAATTGTCAAAGAACAAGAGGTGAGACATTGAGAAAGTATCAAGAGCTCAAAGATATGTATGGGCTCAAGAATGTTAGAATAATCTCAATCGTAATATCGTAATATCCGTGAATGGTCTGATTCTTAATTCAACAGTGGAGAGCTGTAAGGTTATTGATGTCTCAGAAACTCTGGTAGGGAAAATGCAGAAGTCTGTTCTGCTTGATACAGCTCACATAGTACGCCAAACGCTCCAACATACTTGGTAAAATACTTTATCAATAATAGAAAATAATGCCAAGAGGTTGCATAAATTTTGCCCCTCTTCGCATAAGTTATCCGCAATTGCGTGAAAAAGAGAATAATAATAATCATAATATTTATTAATATTATTATTATTTTCTTCTCATTCATATCCATAGTAGTTATCTTAATCTATCATTTTTTCTCTTCATAGTCTCCTTTCTCTTTCTCAAAGTAGATTTGTACCTCCCTTTCTCTTCAAGAGAATTGTCTATACCTCTTTTTCTCTTCTTCACTCTTCCTTCCTCGTACTTTCCCCCTCATTCTCACTACAACCCCTTCAAACACTCCTTCCCTGCCCTCCTATTTTACTCTTTCTCCACCAATCTCTTTTCTCCTTTACCACTTGATTTGTTCCATTCATGTCCTTGTACAATAAATCTTTGTGATCAATGTTCCAATTACTTGAGATAGACTATTTCTTAACTGAATAGAATTGCGGGTTGATCAATTGAAAATTCAAATAAATCTGAGATTTGATTATTATCTAAGAAGTTTTATATCCTGTATTTGTTTCATACTACAGGGACTGAAATTTCAGGCTTCATTGTCTAAAACGGAAACTCTAATGCGTACCTTCCATGAAATCTAGAATACGAACATCAAAGTGGAGCGAAATAATTTATGCATTGTTCCTCTTCCACTTGCTACACTTTTCGATAGGTTGCTTTATTTTTACAGTAATAGGATTTTGGCTCAAGTGTAACAACAGTCACAGAAGAGTTTTCTCGTTTTTCAGACGAGAGAGAATTTTTCCCTCAGTAAGAGGATGAGAAGGGGTATTTCGACAGACAATTTTTCCAAAATAATGGTATCATTCGGCCAGTTAAGGCTGAGAAGAGACATTTTGACAACCAATTTCCCCTTAAATGATGGTATTTTGGATAATGAGAAACTCGATATCCCTCACTTCATAGCTTCATGTCGATGATTCTTTACTCATTATTCATTTATTATTCTCGCAAGAAATCAATTCCATCGTTATCCTCCATCATCCAACAAATTTGATTATTGGTTGGAGCTGCACTCATCAATGATAAATTTTTACTCTAATGCAATACTTTCAAGCCACGATGGCAACAGTAGCAATAATAAATACATAATTTTAAAAAATACTCTCGAGCTTATCAGGAGCTCGCTGGCACCACCTACATTTTCTTCGAGAATACTTAAAGTTGGATGATAATTAAAAAAAAGTAAAAAGTGAACATAGAGTCGTTTTCTCTAGAAATGGCGATTCTTAGTCTTCCATAATGGAAAATTTTACCTGTAAGTATGTATGTTATCGAAATTTTATAAGTTCCTACTAGGTCACAGACTTGAAGCATGATCAGATAGAACTACCTTCCATATTTCATATTTGTATATTTTAATTGTAAACATGATGAGCTTTATGAAAACTGTGAACTTCATAAAACAATCATCAATAACGAGAGTTATAAAGATTCACAATACTTATCAAAAATTTATCAAATTATCATACTTACACAATTTATCAAAAATATTAATAAATGTTATAAATAGAAACACTCAATGAGATTAAACCATCATAAGAATTCATATAAATCAACTGAAGTGTATGTATCAACTGCATATAGTTTTATCAATCGAGTTTCTATAATCAAGTATTAAGAAATCATCACTTAATCCATATAAATTATTCATCATCATCATCATCATCATCATCATCAAGTCATCATCACTGAATCATATAAATTTATTTATTATGAATGAAAAAACAAAAATTTTGATCTCAACTACACAAAAATTAAATTCATTAACATAGCAATCATATCGTATTAATATTCATTTGGATTTTCGTTTAATAATAATTATAAATATAATCTGAACAAAAGTCTTTCTACAATAATTATTGCTACTACTTGCTGATTTTACAGCCAGCTGAACCCTACGTGGATAGTTTGAAGACAATCCTGGAGAATTGGCTGGAGCCTGCTATCAAATTCCTGAGACAGCAGATGAAAGAGATGGTGCATCAAGTCGACTCAGCACTTTTTGTCTCCTGTTTGCGACTTCTTGATTGCTTTCTGCGACCTCTCAACGGCATTGATGGGCATCCCCCTCCACCAGCTAGATCAATGGAATTGGTTGGTGAGTCTAACGAGTTAACTCAAATACTGATGTGAACGGTTGAAATGAGCGAATAGGAATCGATCAATTCCAAGTTCAGCTCGTATTTGCAAACTCAAGATTCACTTTGACAGTGAATATCTTGGCACTGGCAGGTCGTTTTCAACCGCCGTATGTAGCTTGAGCGACGTCTCTTGAAAGATTTATCTCCTAATGTTCATCAATCAGTCCATTTTAAACAGGCTTAAACTACATAATACGCGTCGTTTCCAACGTAGTCGTCGCTCCGTATCTTGGGCAGCGCATGCGCTATGAGCTCAACAATGACACTTGCCCACAGCTTAAAATGTGATCAAATACAAAGATAATAAAAAAAATATCTTTTCGTGTGAATTTTTAATAACTTGCTTATTAATACGCTAGGATACAATCTATATCACCCGAAGACGCTACGTCGGTATAAAACTGCCTTAGTTAACTACGACAGTCTAAAACTGCCTTAATGCCAGTTTGGCATGCGGCCTTCTCATGCCGCTGCGCACTACCGTTTGACAACGCATTGAACTACATACAATACAGAGTATCTCTACGTTCACTGTCAATCAGTTTATACTGTCACGTGGAGGGGCATGAGAATGCACTAAATGAATAATAGTAACTGGAGTAATTGAACTAAAAACCAAATAAACAGTTGGAAATTTGAGGTTATGGAACTGTACCTCGTAATAATATAGATTAGGTTGATTTTCATCCGACTTGCGAAAGCATAGATGCCACTGAATTTAGAGGATCGAGGCAGAGTGAACAGAATGTTGACGAGATTGATTGGATAAAGTGATTTGTTAAATTGATAGGTTGGCGGTCTACAAAGGTAGCCGAAGTAGGGACTGTAAACTTCCAAACTAATGCTGTAGGTGGGGATGTGGTAAATTAAAATTGAATCCAATTCGGTAATCAAATGCAGTTCAGTTGAATCTGCCTATTATAATCAATGCTGTCGCTGGGACCAAGCAGAGATTTAACTTCTGAGTTAGTTCACTCTCCAAATAATAACCAGTATACTTAGATTCTAATACTGTGTTACAGTTGGCAGAGATATTAGACCGCACAGGACAACAAACAAAATGGCAATTTCATGCGAACCGGGTCTCTGACAAATACTATAGGTTGTAAGATTGCAAAGTGCCAAACCAAAATAGTAAATGCTTCGAGTACCAAGTTTAATTTTGATGCTGTCTATGCGATCTTTTACCTCTCCTTGTGGCATTAACTGGTTGTTAATGCTGGATCCAATACACCTCGATGCGGTCGGTCGACGGCAGTTGATCTTACTTGATTCGGGAGAATATCTCCAATAAAATGTTTTATTATTTGATATGAATGTCGACTACCATCTACCACCAGAAGAAATAATGTTCCAATAATAGGTATGATACTCAATAATATCTGACTACTGCAAAGCAGGTCGTGTCTTGCACAATCGAAATGTGTCAGTTGAGAAAGAACGAACCTGGAGGTGTAATGGAATAAATTCAGAGAGGTGAATAGATAATACAAATATATTGTTGAAGAAATTCTCAAATATCAAAAAATTGAATTGATAGATCAACAGATTATACAAAATATAGTTTCCAACTGATAATGAGTGACTATTAAATGATAACGAAGTTGAATCTTCAAATGATAGGTACTATATGAAAATTTAATAATTTCAAATTGATTGAATTGAGATGGGTGATAGCCCTTGGAAAGGGTCATAAGACATACAAAATTAAATAGGCCAAGTAGGCTAATACAAAATTATAATTTGAAAATAGAGTAAATGAATAGATAGAAAAATATTTGAGGGTGGGGGTTCACCTAAGGAGATAGACCTTTCAGCTAAGTACAGCGTAAATATTAAAATTGACTTATTGAAATAAAAATCATTTATAATAACTTGATACCCTTAAATCTATGGTCATGACTTTTTCCCAAATTGACAAATTTATACGCTGTATAATTTTCGTAGAATAGCGGGGATCCCCTTTTATATGTTCGAACAACTTACGTAGACTTTTGTTTCCGTTTTTGTATTCGAAATATATTCGGCCGTAGAATATATCGTTCCGGCTAGATCCTTCACGTGTGGCGAAATCGTCGAACAGACCTCACTATTATAATTTTAGGGTTTCTTTAAATGAATCGCAAAAATTAATATCACAGATTATTATAGGAACTTTAGAACAACTTTTAAAAACAGAAAAAACGAAGATTAAATTACATTAAAACAGGAATTAAAGCTTTTAGAAGTTAGGTATGTGGACCAGGTCTGTATCCCACTGGTAATTTTCGAAAATTGTCCTCGAGTCCTCTTCTTCTAATTTCCACCTGAGTTTCTTCTTAGAAATTAATGCTCTCCAAATTTACATACCAATTCAGGATTGGTTGGATCCTGTGACGTAACAAATGCGCCAAATGGGTGGTGGAAATAGATCCAACTTTGAAGCTTTTAAAAGAGTAAAATTCCTTATTGTAAATTGTTCTAAATTATAATTAGATTCCATGAAAAACATGAAATGAATAATTAATTTCATCTATTACGTATACATTTGTTAAATAACGAGAAAAGTTTAACAATTCAAAAGAACTTGTGCTGGCGCTAATTTTTGAACTTCAAAAGTAGGCAATAATTTGTAGAACATAGACGTAATTTCATAAAATAAGTAGAAGTATAAAGAAATATAACAACACACATGCTTGTAATAATAATAATAATAATAATAATAATAATAATAATAATAATAATAATAATAATAAATATATTTCTCTTGTTTACATAGTTTTTGATGTGTTAGAATGTCAATCCCAAACCACTACATATAAACTAATCATGTTACACTCTATAATAAATATAGCTTTATGACAGCTCATAAATAAATATTTGGGCCCATTCGGCATAGAAATTACAATATGAAAGGTGAAAAATTTAATATCATATAGCTGTTGCGAACAATAATTAATCAAACTGCCTTCTCAATTGACTAGTTGTTGAAAAGTTGGCTTTGGTTTGTTTAGGGTTATGTATCGGTTCAATTCTAACCTCCAAATATTTGAATTACCGATCAAAATAATTAACGTCATAAATACATGTGGTTTTTTTGTTAATAAGTTTCTGAAAGATATAGTATTATTGATTAATTAGTTACAGCCTTTATAGGTCAGATAGCTGTCGTTTATCTGCCTTAGATAAGATTGTGATTCTTTCCCAGTGATGGAATTTGTTTTGTTCGCATAACGGTCTATAAATAATCTAAATCATAATTCAGGGGCTGTACAATCATTGGGTACATCACAATACATTTTTGGACTTATTTGTATTTTGCTGCTTGATGCTTGAACTTCCTTCTACTATATAATTTATATTGGGTCAATTTAATAAATGCCAGAATCTAGTGACTATACCCTGTACAAAATTACTTCTTACTTGGGATGGACATGCGCAGCAGAGAAGGCAGACAGCGGCAGAGATACAACGGCGGCTATGTTTCCGTTGTGTATCGGCCAGCGTTCTCTAATTTCCAGTGAGTATTCAAGCGCTCATGTTAAACTTAGGAAGTTTCCTCTCTGCAAGCACTGACTCGACTGACTCTAATCGACAAAATGCCAACTGCGCTTCCACCTATGACTCTGTCTATCACTGTAATTGGCTGATCTCCCTCGATTTCTCTGCGCCGCAAATTGCTCCAAGTCTGATGTAATTTTGTACTGAGTATAGTCAGTCATATGATTTAAGTCATATGACAGTATGATTTCCTATTATAGTATAGTATATTTTGTAGAGGAACTAGTCAATAGTCCTATTAAATATAATAATAGTATATTCTTGAGCAAATGGTATGTTCCATCAGCTAATAAGACGATACAGCTATTTCAAATCCCAGCATTCTCTTAAAATTGATAAAAGTTAGCAATTGCTAGCTTTTATTTAATCGATACCAATGTTGTAGCGACCAAATCTTGTACCTCCATTTTTCAATGAATTATTAGTTGTTACAATCTCAAGTCTTTTAATTTGATATGGATCTACTACAGAATCATCTACATAGCCGTTCAAAGAGTTGATGGTAAAATATGATATTAATTGGGTTAGTTTTATTGGTTCAAATTGAGACAATAACTCTCATCTTTGGATTTATCAGAGCATATCCTCTATGTAAAGTTGACACTTTTGTAGGCTTCAAACTTCTGAACACTCCTGTAAGAGCCAATACTATTATTTCGTAGTCTTCGAGTTACGTATAAACTAAAACTCTCTTGACAGGTCTCCAGTGAAAAAAGTAAGAATTTTTTCTTTCATAATGATTCACTTTTAAGTTATTGTCTGTTGAGAGGTTTTCAATCGATTTTCTCTCTATAAATAGAAAAGTATAAACAGTTTTTTCCTATCATTGACATTCATAATTCTCTATTTTAGGTGGCCTCCTGACTCCCTGGACCATCTTCTCAGTTATTTGGAGTGTGGGCGCTACATGTGACTATGAGTCAAGAGTTGTGTTCTCAGAGTGGGTCAGAAACAAGATGGAGGAGCAAGGGGATGAGCCACTCTTTCCCGAGGAAGGAACTGTCTATGATTATAGGTACAGATTCGATATTATAAAATATGTATTTTACCATATCCATTAGGGTGCGTATGTACAGACTTATGCGACTCAAACACGCGCATTTTACTTACCATCAGCTGATGCTTTTTCTGCATCTCACTGTTCCTATAAAAATACAGATATCAAAAGGATAGTGAAATCAAATCACTGAAATGAGCTGATGAGATGTGAAATGCGCGTGCTCATGGAAGAACCCATCAAAGGGTCAACGGCATATGGATGCAGAAGGCAAGGGGAATCCACTGCATTGAAGACCATTATTGGTATCCTTTGTACAATCAGTACAGCAATCATGGATGGATTTAAAACGAAATATTCCGGAGGTAAAAGCTCCCCAATCGGATCTCCGGGGGGAGCAGTGGCGAACCAGAACATGAAAGCATGACTGAAGAGTGTCAAGATCGGAACGTGGAATGCAAGAAGCCTCTTTGCATCGGGAAAGTTGGACAATGTGGTGAAGGAAATGTCAAGACTCAACATAAACATTCTGGTAATAAGCGATGTCAGATGGCCAGGCAGTGGTAAGTGTAGAACGAATGATGGAGTTTTCTATTACTCAGGAATAGATGACCCAAATCATCGGTATGGAGTGGGAGTGATTATAGATAAGGCTACCAATGCATCAGTTCAGAGTTTTACACCATATCAGAAAGAGTCATGATGTTACAAATTAAAAACATGCACAGGACACCTGAACATCATACAAATATATGCACCAACTGCAGACTCGGAGGAAGTAGAAGTCGAGGAGTTCTATGCGGAACTGGAAACAATAATTGCAAGCACTAAGAAAAGTGATGTAACTATAGTAATGGGAGATTTTAATGCTAAAGTAGGCAAAGATAAGGTAGAAGCACATACAGGGGTTTTGGTCTGAGAGAAATGAGAGAGGTGAACGCCTAATACAATTTTGTCAGGAAAAAGATCTAATGGTAGCAAACACCTACTTCAAGCTTCCATATCGTAGATTGTACACCTGGAAATTTCCTGCTGATAATCCAGAAAATATCGTCAGAAATCAAATTGACTATACTCATCAATAATAGATATAGGAATGCAGTCACATCAACAAAAACCTATCCTGGGGCTGATATCAATTCGGATCACAACTCTGTAGTAGCTAAGTGCATATTAAAATGAAAAAGATTACAAACGACCAAGAAATTACATAGACGCAAGACTTCTCAAAAACCCAAAAATCCGTGACACTGTGAAGTATGAGGTGAACAAAGCCATGAGAGAGTTTAATGTATCACAGGTAGACAATGTAGAAGGAAGGTGGGATGAGGTACAAGTGACCTTGAGAGAAATAGCGACGAGTCACCTGGTAGATAAGGAACCCCAAAGGAAGAAGAAAGCATGGATGACATCTGAAATGTGGGTAGAGGAAAGTGGGGATTCGACGGGCTCTCATCTTTTTATTTATAAGAGCATATCCTCTATGTAAAGTTGACACTTTTGCAGGCTTCAAACTTCTGAACACTCCTGTAAGAACCAAAACTATTATTTCGTAGTCGTCGAGTTACGTATAAACTAAAACTCACTTGACAGGTCTACAGTGAAAAAAGTGAACATTATTTCTTTAATAATGATCACTTTTAAGTTATTGTCTGTTGAGATGTTTTCAATCGATTTTTCAATAGAAAAGTATAAACAGTTTTTTCCTATCATTGACATTCATAATTCTCTATTTTAGGTGGCCTCCTGACTCCCTGGACCATCTTCTCAGTTATTTGGAGTGTGGGCGCTACATGTGACTATGAGTCAAGAGTTGTGTTCTCAGAGTGGGTCAGAAACAAAATGGAGGAGCAAGGGGATGAGCCACTCTTTCCCGAGGAAGGAACTGTCTATGATTATAGGTACAGATTCAATATTATAAAATATGTATTCTACCATATCCATTAGGGTGCGTACAGACTTAGGCGACTCAAACACGCGCATTTTACTTACCATCAGCTGATGCTTTTCCTGTATCTCACTGTTTCTATAAAACTACAGATATAGAAAGGATAGTGAAATCAAATCACTGAAATGAGCTGATGAGATGTGAAATGCGTATGCTTGTGGCGCAAACGTTATACCGTGTTGATGTTATACGTGTGATGTTAATGGAATGTTCGATGTAAGGTTTGATGATCGTCGGAACTCTTTCTCTCTATTTATTGACATGGAGAAGACCATTACGATTGACATCATAATTGAGAGTTGACTGGATAGGTATTAGATAATTGCCCAGTTTCACTGATGGTGAGGCTATCACTATCAGTATTTCATTATCCTCTTGTCTACTATTACAATCATTTCTCTCTGGGCCAAGTACTGTAATTCATAATATAAGCTACATTATATTAACACTATTGAATCGGATAACTGGTGTAATAGACCAAAGAGCTTTCTAGGAAGTAGGAATTAATTTTGACCACGTTCTGGATACTAGATACCATACTACAGTGAGGTCCACGCAGTGCATAAAGATAGGAGAACAGCGTTGTCAAATATCTGCCTTGTATAGAAGAGGGTCCGGGGGATGAATATCCATACCCTCTCATGTGGAGGCCATGGTCTAGAATATAATACAGATAGACAGTGGAACATGAGTAATACTAGAATATTATCAATTTGTTTTCTGGCACTATAAATCAGTCTACGAATATCTTGTGGATGAAAAACATATTTTGTACTTTGAATAGTAATATCTGTAAACTGCCACATTTCACGGATTATGTTATGTTTTATTTCTTACAGAATTCATGATGGTGGTTTCATAATGGCCACAGAAGATGGAGAAACATGTCCACCATTCTGGTTGCACTGGCTGCATCATGTTGAGCCTTACGAGATCACCCCTGAGATGAGATATCCAGGTATGATCAACTAGTACAATTTCACACCTAAGAGAATGAATGCATTTTGAAGTGTAATGATAGAATACTTTCTGCAAGCTCACTCAGATTCATACTGTATGTTAGAAATACAGATTTCGGAAAGAAAAATAATATTCCAAATCATATAATAATATATTAGGTTGTATATCATATTATATGATCTAAGATAGAAAGCAAACCAATGTTTTTTTCACTATCAAGTCACTAGGGCTTTATTTGTGATGTGGCACAAGCTCTGGAAGTGTAGGTGGAATATTATTATGAGGAATGCCTGAAATTAAAAATGTATCTATTTGCAGAGAAAAATCAGGTTCAAACTTGGTAGATGAGTCTTAAGTCACCGGCTAGTGATCATGAGACTCAAAACTGTTAGTTGATGGAGCTAGTCGTAAAAATCCATTACTTCTAATAGGGCAACATTAACACGTTTCTTATCTGATTCGTTGGTTTGGAAAGGACGCTAGTTTTTTATCCTGCTTCCTTCTCTGGAATAATCTGGTTTAACCAGCTATGTTCTACACATTCAGTTTGAAAAAAATCACAATGAGAATAACAATCTCGAATTATCCCCCATTTCCCTTCAATAGGAGATTTTCATATATATGTATTGAGTGAATTTCTAGTGGAGTCTTTTCTCCAAACTTAACTGTAGGCCTAATTCAATTCTCCAGGGATTAGGCAGAGAGAAAAAAAAGGAAACTGTTCCGATGTTTTAGGAAGTGCCTAATGAGGTGAAGTGAGTTTCACTTCATACTATCAGCATTCCTTATGAATAGCACTATCGCTTCCCATTCAATTGATACTGTCAGTTTGAAGTGAGTTTCGAAATGGAGAAACACTATTCAACGTAGAACCTAATCTGATCACGAAAATACAGACAAGGCTCTTCATAAGAAAACGCCACTTACGTTGAGAAAATTCAAGTACACGTTCAGTTCCGTCTCCTGTTTATTTCCCTTTAAAATCTCTTCTAACTAGTCATTTTCATCAGGCATTACTTACTAATATTGGTCTTGATTTACACTTAATTACGTTATTCATGTTACTTAGTGCACATTGATTACAGTTAGTGACTGGGGAACAAAGATATTCTAAAAAATACTGTGCCTCCTCTTTTCTATCTAAACTACTTAAGGATAAGAATACTTTTATTTCTTTGGAGCAATATACAATACAATAGGGAACGTCAATGGAAATATAACAAGACGTCAATAAATCGTCAGTAGAATTATTACAAAAGAGCGAAATATAGGAAATTACAAAAAATATAAATTTGGCGATATAAAGCACTATGAGAATACTTCAGGGGTAGCTTCATTATTTTATAGATTATATAAGAATCACTGTATCCACGATTAGATCTCAATTTGCATAATATTGCAATCCTAATTATGTATATTTCTCTTTAGATATACAAGTACCTACCATTGATAACGTGAGGAATTCTCATATCATTGGAGATCTGCTTGAAAATAGTCAGAACGTCCTCTGCATTGGTCCCACTGGTTCGGGGAAGACAATCACCATAATGTCAAAATTGAGTACAGGGATGCCAAAGAAGTTCATCTCAGATTTCCTCAACTTCTCAGCCAGAACTTCAGCCAATCAAACACAGGTAAACACTTATTTTTTCCTGAGGACTAACTAATAATCTTCTAAGCAGAGGATGATTTGAATAATATCATAATCAACTACCTAATTATCAACATTTTTTCGAAGTTTTCAGAAGTTTGGTAAACTGAAAGATTTCAATAAAGTTCTGCGTTAATACGATTTTATCAAAGTTCAGGCTTACGAAATTATGAAGGCTTAATTACTAAGTAAAAACTCATATGGAACCAGAAGAATCGTTTCATATAGTAATGATACCGTAAAACTCTTATTATTCTCCTCTGATTGTATTTCAAGAATTCCCATTTCAATTATTGTTAGAAGCGACATCAAAAGCTCACAATTGGAGCTTCAGGAAACAAGTAGAGAATAATAGAACTCCTTTGAAGAAAAGAAGCAAAATTCTGACCTATCTAGCGATCTATGGAGAGTGAAGCAAGAACTGAGAGACATACAACAGTATTCGCGTAGCAACAATTTGGAGTTCATAGGAATACCTCAAACTGAAGGGGAAGACGTTTATGAAATTCTTAAGACTGTCGCCGCATGTATTGGCCAACGTTACTCGAGAGCGGACATATCTGTTGCCCACCGAGTGCCTCTTACCAAGTCTAGCAAATTGAAATATCCACCCATAATAGTTAGCTTTATTTTAAAAACAATTCGAGCGGAATGGCTGTCAGCTGGTAACAGAGGGAAACAGCATCAACTATTAGCGAAAGACCTACATCCGACGATGCCTCCTGAGAACGTCTACATAAACGAGCACCTGACGCCTCACTATAAGTTCGTGCTCTCATACGGCAAGAGGATGGTGAAGGAACGCAAGCTGCACAGAGCCAACGCACGCAACGGCAAGGTTTGGGTCAAAACTAGCGAGCAGAGTCCACCCGCAAGAGTCTGGTTTATTGAGGACATTGATCACATTATTACACACAAGGCAAGAGTAGGAGACGACCGTAAGCAGTAAGTCAAGTTCTATAGAACAATGAATTCACACAACATAAACATTGTAGGAGTAATTAATTCTTTTAAATCAAACTCCAGATAATGTGTTTCCACTATGTGTAGAACGAATCATGATATCTAGTTATTTTTGTTTATGCTCTATGAGAAGTATATAATAAGTTATTTTAAAATAATAATTACTTTGTTTTTGTTTGTTTTTTCGTTTTGTTTATGCTCTATGGGTCTATGAGAAGTCCTATAGAATAAGTTATCAAAAATAATAATTACTTGCTTGAAAATGCTTCAAGTTCTTTCACAGTTTAAGTTTTTTTCCCCTTTTTTCTAGTTTATTTATTGAAGATATTGAACATTCATTTTGTGCCTAAAATGAAATATTACTCAAGTGATGTACCTATTATTACAGTAGCTCATTTTCAATTATTCATTAATTTTAATTTAATATAATATTAATAGCTGAAGATGGCTTTATTATTAATATTGAACTTATGATTTTCCCAAAGATCACAAATCATTATTATCATTTTTTCATGTACTTAATTGGCCATCTCATTTTCCTTATACTGTAGTAGTCAGTCTGGCAGTGACTGCCGTTGAGAACAGTCGATGAGATTAACGTAAAGCTAGATAAATTATTGAAATTGAAATTCAGTCAAGTTTATTAAACAATTACAGTCAACAAGAAACATATCTCAAGCCATGGTAATATATCAATAAACTCTATTATAAGAGATAATGGAGTTTATTTGAGCTGTTGTACTCATTGAAGTTTTTTATCATCGAGTATTTTATTAGGAGAATGGAGTATTATTACTCTAGTTCAAATGCAGATGAACTTAATATTTATAATTTATTTATTCAGTTGAATTTCAATTAGGAAGTTGATAATGATTCCAATAATATTAGTAAACTTGATAAAATATTTATCTATATACATCTATATCTATTTTTATTTATTTATTTATTTTTTTTTTTTTTGTTCTTCAACTTGATCTTTATTATTTAGTATGTACTCATTAATGATTATAGCCTGTTTTCTTGCACCGGGAGTAAGATGGGCGGGGAGCAGATTAGTAACATTTTTTGAAAACAATATGAACAGGCATGAGAGAGAGATAGATGTTCTAAATGAGATAGACTGTTTTGAATATGATAGTTTTAATAATTTCAATTCTTTCTTTAAAAGTGAGGTCGAGAGCTTGAGAATTTTCCACTTGAACATACGTAGTTTTAACTTGAATTTTGATAGTTTGCTATTGGGTTTGAATGAATTGAATTGTAGATTTGATTTAATCATCCTCACTGAGACATGGATGGATGAGGACGACGAATATTCACTCGATGGTTATGATACGATCAAAATAGCTTTAAAACAGAATCGTAACGACGGAGTTATTATTTTTGCTAATAAATCGTTATCAGCTATCGGAAAGGAGATAGTGTTGGGAGGAGTAACAGCATTGGAACTGAACTTTAATTATAAAAATAAGCAATACAATATTCTGGCTGCCTACAGAACTCATGATAGTAATGTTTATACCTTCATTGATAATCTCAAATTACACTATGAAAATCTTTCTTCTAATAAAACTTATATTTTAGTCGGATATATCAATATAGATATATTAAGTAGCAATCCGAGAACTGAGATGTATTTGGATGCTATGTATGAGTCGGGATTTATTCCTTGCATTGATAAGCCTACTCGTGTAGACAGCCGTACTGGTACTTCAACCTGCCTTGACCACATTTTTATTCGACAGGGGAATTTCAGCGAGGTTCGCGCTGGTGTGCTGCAGGTTTCAGTAACCGATCACTATGGTGTAGCATTGGAGATTACTGACTACAGTCACAACAACTCACATAAAGAAGATAATAATATTAAATTCCATATTGAGAGTGATCGTTTGCGGGACCTGTTAGCTCGCCGGGGCTGGGGCGCTGTGCTTTCTCAGTCAGATACCAATCAAGCTGCAATCAATTTTTTTGAAATAATTAAGGATTGTTACAATTTAGCTAAAAAAACCTCTTGCTAAGACAAATGCTAAACTGAGAAAGCTTAAGCCATGGATAACCCAGGGCTTAGTCTGTTCCATTAGAGAGAGAGATAGATTGCAAAGAAACAACCCTTTAATCCAATACTGCAAAATCAATTCAAATCTTATAGGAATTATTTAAATAATCTGATCAAAATTACAAAAAAATAACTATTTTAGAGTAAAAATAAATAATTCCAAAGGTGATCCAAAACAATTTTGGTGTACTGGTAATGAAATAACAGGTAAGAATAAAAAAAAAGAACAATTCCCAATAGAGCAGTTTGTTAATATTCAAGTTGATACTGATGTTCATAAAACGGTTGCTAATGATTTTAACAACTATCTTTCTTCAATTGGCCAGAGACTAGCCAACCAAATCAAGTTTAGTGGACCTCCAATAGCAGATGATAGGGACTATAGAATTGATAGAGAACTTTTGAATTTTCAAACCATTTCAGATGAGGTTATCCTGTCAAATATTCAACAACTTCGAGGTATGTCAGCCCCGGGCTATGATGGCATATCTGCTCGTTTTTTTAAAGAAAATATCGACCTGTTTCTGTCTCCTTTAAAGCATATTTATAATTTAAGTATAAGCACTAGTATTTTCCCAGACGTTTTCAAAGTGGCAAAGATATTTCCACTCTACAAGGGAGGTATCAAGTCGGACCATAATAACTTCCGTCCTATTTCAATGTTGAGTGTTTTTTCCAAAATATTAGAGAAAATTATCAAGCACCAACTTACATTATATGTGGAACAGAATGGCATTCTCTCTGAGCGACAGTTTGGATTCAGGACCAGCAGATCTATATCTGAGGCATTATTCCAGTTGAACCAGGAACTGAACGTGTCACTAAATCAAAATAAGAAAAATCTACTTGTGTTTCTAGACCTAGCAAAGGCCTTCGATACGGTGGATAGGCCCAGGCTTTTGAAAAAACTCAATCTTATAGGAATACAAGATAAAGCGTATGAATGGTTGGAATCATATTTGACCAATAGACAGCAGATGGTGCAAATAAATGGAGTAGAGAGCGACTTGAAGAGCATCCAATATGGTGTGGTACAAGGAAGCACTCTGGGGCCGCTTTTATTCCTAATTTACATCAACAATCTACCTAAACTGAATGTAACCGGAAGCCTGTACCTGTTTGCCGATGATACAGCCCTGCTGGTTTCTGGTGATACGAGAAAAAAGATGTATGAAACTGCTTTGAGTGACCTTGCAACGTTGAAAAAATGGCTTGATCATAATACATTAACTCTGAATGTGAAAAAAACTAAATACATGGAAATTTCATTGAGAAACACTGTTGAAGACACAACTCAATGTTTAATGTTACACTCTTGCAATGATTTGCAAACCTCCACTTGTGGTTGTCCGTCGATAGAACGTGTGAGGTGCTACAAGTACTTGGGCGTGATGTTCGACGACAACCTCAATTGGTCAGCACATATTGCATACATCAGAAACAGAGTTCGTAAGGCTATATTCTTGTTCTACAAGCTCAATAACATATTAAATCAGAAGGAACTCAGGAACATATATTTTGCATACGTTCAGTCACTAATACAGGGTGATATAATCTCATAGGGTGGATGCTATAAAACTAATTTGGAACCTTTAAAAGTAGCACAGGAAGCTGTTTTGAGAGTAGCATTGAAGAGAGACAGTAGATCCAACTCACATGACCTGTATATAGACTTCAATGTTTTGGATATCAGGCAATTATTTGTGAAAAATGCACTAATTTATATGTATAAGCACCATACTGATATTTTCATTAGAAATACCCACACAAATCATATCCCACCCGAACAGCTACAATTTCAGGAATAATAACACCTAGAATTAACAAAACATATTCATCCACAAACATTTATTACATAGTTCATATGCTTTTCAGGAATATTCCCAACAAACTCAGAGAATTTGATGCAGCATCTTTGGTAGAGTACAAAAAAATTGTGAATCTTTGGCTAAACGAAATAGGTAGGGATGGAACCGAAAATATCATTAGCTCAGTTTATAGGTTATAGAGTTTTATACCCAACTTATTCTAGATGAAGCAAGTAGGCTACTAACTAGTGGACGTTCTCAAGCTCCGGTCAATTCTATTTTTCAATAAGATAAACTAAATTTCAAATCTCTTTATTTCTTTACTATCCTTACCTGTTAAGTTCTCATACAAGTTTATTCTTAATCATTTAATCCAGATTCACCCTCACTCACAGGAAATAGCCTATGTAAGGGTATTTCTCATTGCTGTCATATTCTGTATTTTGTACAGAACAACAAATTGTTACTATTGTTACTATAGTCTTTATTATGCTATGCTTATGAATTTTATGTTATGTTGTAGTAGTACTGTATTTAATGTTGTGCTGTGCAATATGCATAAATTTTGTAAAGTGTTGAAGAGAATAAATTTGATTTGATTTGATTTGATTTGTAATTAATTTCTTGTCATTCATTCCTTTTGAAATGTTATTATACTCTAACATCGTGAATGACTCATGTATGATAAGAAACGAAAACAAAATGTGCATTTATTTTTCCTACAATAGCATAGACAAACGAAATAATCTCAATATTCTCATATTTACGGTGACAATAGAAAGAATCATTATTTTGAAGGAGAAGGTGAAAATTGGAGGTTTCAATTTGATAGTTGATGTGAGGTCGTAGGTCAAAGTTTAGGTAAACTCTCCATCTCTACGTTATTTACTTTTTTATCTAACCTTTATCTACGTTTTCCATCCACTCCCTTCTATCTAATCAAAAAACAAATGCGAAGTTGGAAAGAATTTATTTGAAGGAAGTCCAAGACCAATGATGTTAACTGAAATTACTTGCATGAACAATAATAAGTAGACGAAACATGTCTTAGCTGGAAGAACAAGTTTGATGATCTCATTACCTAATTCATGCAGGTGAACGGGCTAGAGTCAAGAAAACTTCAATTAATCTTGCCATGCCTGATTTAAAAGGTTTATACTATAGAATAACACTACAATTTGAAATAATTGAAAAATACAAACAGCTTCAATAAACATTGGCAACTAAAATCGAACAACAGAAACAACAATTTCATGTTACTTTGTTGACATTCTTCATCTGATTCGGGGGCGCATTACTATCCCCTTTTTGATAGCAATACGTCACAAAACCAAACAATATCAGTCATCAAATAACAAGTTAATTTCAACATAAAATTACTCAAGAAAGAAAAGCCCGTTGAACCCAAGTTTCGTCGATAGTAACCCATATAACCCATTTCATAATAATTTTGAATCCCCACTTTTGATTGACATTCTCGAATGAACCTTTGTTTCACTACACTGCACTTTCGTTGGTCTGTACGTTGCTTTATCGTCGGGGTTACAGTACCTTGTTTTTGGCGGTGAACTTTTACCGGTTGAATTTGGCTTGACGGCGACGTCCTCTTACGTCCCTAGACCTGTCGTCTGAACGGGTGTCTTGAAGCGGTGTTACATAAAATTGCGGAACCAAAGTGGTGGTAGTACATGAAGTTGGTTTGGGGACACACATGAACCGCTGTAAATAAATGCATTACAGCATTAATTTCTAACTCTTCCTACAATTCATCAAAAGCTAAAACAGGAGTTATCTATTGATTACAATTAATTAAATTCTCTCATTCTATTTGAATCCTCATTGTATATAGATTTTTATCTTTAAACTACTGATTCTTTGTATCAGAATTAATGGATCTTTCTTCACAAATAATTCAAAAGTTCTGTTATAATTCAATAAATTAGCGTTCAGTTAAAAGCCTTAACGCCATGAGAAAACACAGTCAGAAAAATATAAAATTGAGTCTTAAACTCAATATGAACATAATCTTAAAAATTTCATTCCACTTTAAAAGGCTATCTTCCTGACTTTCAGCAATACTCTACGATAATATATCTCCAGAAACAATAACTCAAATGTAACGTAACTGAAAACTTTCTATACTTCTTTAGAAAAAATTTATAAGTATCTTCCATCACTAATAAAATCAAAAGGATTATTCTCAATCAATATTATTAACTTGAAAATTAACAGGCTTTGTTGATAAAATACTCTTTGATTGAAGTTTCAATTAATTAAATTCCCTAAATTATATTTTAACCTTATTTTACGTACCTTAGCGGTTATTTGAAGAAGCAATTATTCGTACATGAAGAAGAAACACAATTAAACCTTTCAGGACATGGCACTACTAGAAAATTTAAACTTTAATAAAAATAAAACTAGCTCCTACATTAACTAATTATATAAACTTATAAACTTGCCCAAAAAAGGGCGAAACATAATGACTACATCTTTACTCTCGTAGTGCTCCTAGCAAATTGTCCTCCGAAACGTAATCTGGTCTCGTGACTGGGGAATCCCCCCACTACTGTATTTAGAAACAGGTCTCCTATTGGGCGAAGGGAATCAATTTGACCAATCGTCGCGTGGCTTCTAGAGCCTTTGGACCAAATAGTAACTGCAAAATCGGTAGTTTGTTATAATTTCAATGCTTGCTGTTTTCCAACTTATCGCACTTTATGTCGCGACAAGAAGGCTAAGTTTTAGAGATAATTCCATAATCTACATTCCTCGACGACTCGGAGCCACAATTTTTAAATATCTATCATGGGAAACTCGAAGTCATGGCCGTTCATAATAGAGAGAGAAAATAATTTATTTCGCTAACTCACTTACAATAATGGCTCTAGTCTATTGCGTATTAAATTTACTATTATAACTTGGGAAAAGGCCTGAATTAAATTTAGTGCTCGGCACAAGAGAGAATAATATTATGACACTTAGTAGTAGTTTCCATTTTACATTTCACAGTATATAATAATTTAAAGTTTCTATTTTACATGATAATATCCTTGAAAATAGTGATATCTGAAAAACTTTACTGAAATCAAAATAATACAAATTGGATACGCTACACAGTTTTTCAAAATCATGCTCAGATTTATGCAGCTGATAGGAGTTTCCAATGTCATTCGACTTGCATTAAAGGCTTGAGAAAGTAGAATTTCTCAGCTAGTACTGCATTCAGATGAAAACGATCTTTATGTAATGACCGTTTGGGACTTTCCCTTGAGATGTACTCAAATTAAGCTAAAATTGGGTAGCTGCTGCCTACTGCTCCACTAATGAATGACTGAGAAGCATTTGAAGGGTAGAGGACTTTCAACTCTTTTCCTACTTTTCTCACCTCCCTACCCAACTTATACACTAACTCTATTAGTGGAGCTGCCTTTTTCAGATCGTTATGTCAGTTCACACTGCCACCCTCATTAGATTCTCCAACTCAATCTGCAAAATGTAGGTCAGATAGTGTGAAATGGAACGTAGAGTAATTATGGAGATTGAAGAGAAAGAGCTACAATGAAGAATTCATTGTCAAGGTCCTAAAGTTTTTCTCACAGTTCAGAATTTTTCTCTCTCGCTCTTCATGATCTTCCTTGATATCTGTCGGTTCTTTCTTACATCGGATGCATGTTTCATGGAAAGTTTGCATTTTTTGATTCACCTATCATCTTATAAATGAGACAATTTATTTGAGATTTTCTTTATGACCTTCACTACTCTCTTGTTATTTATCCCATACTTAGATGAATAAATAATTACCCCCGATTCAACCAATGCTTACAGTCTCAATTGATTCTCAATATTGTCTGGAGAGAAGACTCTCAAATGATGGATATAATATGACAAAGCTCACTCTACTATCCATAATTTTATTGTAGCAGTTAATAAAGTCAATTTCTAATTGAGAATCATTACCATTACGCTTCAGTAATATTCTGTCAGCAACAGAGTTGAAAAGTTTCAAATTCCTAGTTGTATAACAAGATTTAATATGTATCTCATTTTTTGGACAAATTTTATGTCTCATATTTGTTTATCAACTAGTTCTATAGGTTTAAGAACAATTTTTTCAAACTGAATTTTCCATGAAGAAATTTCAAGGTCAGGAATACGAATATATTCCAACCTTATAGTGTTTTATTGTGAATTAGGTGATGAGTGGATATTGTATTATCAATTTGAAGCTCTGTTTTTAGGCCGGACACAACAATGTCTCCCGGCTAAGTAGGTCAAAGAAGTTATTGACTAAAAACTACAGATTTATTGATACTTAGAAAGACCGAAACCTAGTAATAACCGAAACCGGTCTTTCTAAGTATCAATAAATCTGTGGTTTTTTGACAATTACTTAGTCTTTTTCATTCAACAATACAATAAGACGTTGCTTTCAAGTCATAGATGAATCCACGTGAGGATATTATCATGCAGTATGAGGGAATAAACAGTATATCTTGGTTTATAACTTAGTAGGCTTAAGACGGATAACGAGGTAGAATATTTCCTTCTGCCATTTCGAGGAAACATAAATTCCCTCCCATGGGACCCTGAGCAATTCCGTCATTACGATGTCTGCAGCATCCTTTGTGGACTTGGGTGCTGTTTTCCTGTTACCTTTTGAGAGTTCTAGATCTGTTCACGAATCCTCATTAGTATGTAACTTGTAAGAGATATCACTTTCATACGAGCATGATGTGTCGTCGCTGTATTCCTCTTATTGGACTCAGTTTGCTCGTTTGAGAGCAAAATATCAAGCAAGGTTGAACTAGGAGGAGCTTGGTGGTTTGTGGCGTTTGAAGTTCAAACGTGAGAGAGTGGAGATTGATAGATAGATGAATGACTTTTATTTACACTTTACAATAAAAGTAATGTGGGCGAAATTGAGGCAATAAAAGCCCCCTCTTCCAAGCGAAGAGAACTTCTGCATAATGAGCTATTTGGAAGATTATTCGATTTGAATTTGATTTGTTCTAAGAGCTCTCATTTTTGGAAATTCTTTGGAGAAGTGTCACATAACCTGCTTTTGTAAATCTTTGGCAGAGAGTATAAAATGTAATTACAACAAACTTGCTCGTATAGAATGAACTTGCTCGAGTATAGTATGTAATTCCATCAACAAACATCAATTCTAGTATGCTATTCAGCTACTAGTAAATTATATTATTTAGAGCCTAATATTATGTTTTAAAGTTGAAATTGTAAGACTCAATACTAAAGATAAGATTATAGATCCAGATATGTCATCTTTCAAAGTGAGTTCTCTAGAGCATTCTCAATTCATTATTTTATATGGAATTTTGATAAATTTCACATTACATTCATTTTTTACTACTTGGCGGGATGCACACCGGAGAAACGCGTTTTCATGAAACTTGTTTAATGCAATCCGTTTCACTCGCGCATGCATACAAAAGAAACGGCTTTCCAGTCAGCTTCACGATGCATTCCGATGACGATGTGGTCATTTTGTCATGGTGGCTTAGTACAAAAAGACAAAAATATAACACGAAAATACTGCGTACACTCAATGATCAGGGATCGAGACCATAGTTCCCTCGTTGTTGCAAACTTGCTCATAAGTGATCCTATCAAATTTCTACAGCTTCGGCCAACTTTACTTGGAATGAAATTCCTGCCATAATTTTGTGTAACTATTTCAAATTCAATCTCAAATTAAGCTAATTGAATTACTTATAATTTTATTACAAATTTCAAATCAAGCTATCACACAAATTACAAATAGCTATCACACAAATTTCTACAAATCACACAATTTCGCAATGGGAAACGTGAAACTACAGCTAGAGGAAACCGATTAATTGAGTTTCACGATATTTGGTTTCACGCAATGAAAGAAACTGGAGTTTCATGAAACGCAGTGTGCACAATCCTGTGTAATCTTATCAGTCGATTGCAAGCAACTTTCGTTCCACGTTTCCTGAAACTTGTTTCACGAAACGTGTTTCTCCCGTGTGCATCGCGCCTTATCAACAGTAGAAATGAGTTTTAGATTGTTGTGTATTCTCTTCATCATTGTACTGATCTGATAACTCATAAGAATCAAACTCTTGTTGGACGAGCAAATAATTATTGTTCACCTTGTATTCGGCCTAGTACCCTCACCACATCCTCTATTTCTAATCAGAGATTGGTTAGGAATGTTTCCTCTTCATCATTGTGCTGATTTCATAACTCATTGGAAGTGAATTAAACTTAACTATTTGAGCGAGCAAATGATTTTTTACCTTGTATTCGGGACAGTAGCCCTACAAAATCCTCGTTTTCTTACCAGGTGTGAGTTAATAATGGATACCTGGAACTGAAAAATAGATTAAACAAGGTCTCAACGCCAAATAAATAATATATAATACAAAACAGAAGAAGTCCAATCGAATAATAAACCCGCATAGTTTCAAGAAACTAGCTTGAAAACGGTAATACTTAACTCATTTGAGCTCATCAACAGAAGACTGTTAATAAAATTTATTCATTCAACGGACAAACATCAATTTGAATATGCTATTTAGCTTCCAGAGAATTATATCATTCAACTTCTAATAATATAATGTAAGATGATATAAGATTGTTTTATTCTATGACTGGAGATTAGACTATAATCATTCAGAGATAACATCTATCATTTTTCGTTTCAGGACATAATTGACTCGAAGTTGGACCGTAGAAGAAAGGGCGTTTTTGGACCACCAATAACAAAAAGACTAGTCTTGTTCATAGACGACTTGAACATGCCAGCTCCTGAAGTTTACGGGGCTCAACCTCCCTTGGAACTCATCCGTCAATGGATGGATTTCCATGGTAAGATCTAATCATCATGATTTGAATGAATGTACATAAAATTACATATATTAGAATAATAGTAGTCATGGGACGTTTGAAAAACATAACACTTTATTTATTCTTCCATCAACTTCATGTTGATTGTGAAAGTTAGGGATGTTTGAGTCGAAGAAGTCAATATTACTGTTTCAAACACCAACTTTGCGTTACTAATTGAAAATTAGCAGAAATTCTAAATAAAGTTCCTGGAATTTATTATTTTCCCAACACACTAACTTTATTCCGTCAGTTAAGCCGTTAGTAGCTTTCTCAACAAAACAATCAATATTCTTATAGTATCCAATTAGTAGAAGCAGACAGGCTTATAAACTAATGGTGAGATTCAATTTTATCTGTCAGTATTGGTTGAAGGGGGAACAGTGATGTCATCCACAAGGAATGCTGTAGTGAATCTCATAAAAGACAATACCCAATCAATAAACGTCAGACGCAGCCAAACTTCATTGACTTTGTAAAGTTTAAATTGAAATTTAGGTGTGAGTTGAATTCATCAAGTTTTACAAAGCTCTGTCAGGGAAGATGAGGAAATTGGAACAACTAGTTCCTGATAATGGTGATTTTAATTAGTAGCATAACTTAACGTAAGTTGACGTAACAACAAACTTGGTACTGTAACTGTGGTGTGCTTCTCACTCACATCAACCTCAATAACTTTACTCCAGTAATAGATTAATGAGTTAAGATTCTGGTGGATGCAATATCGCTTGGAGGTTCCCATAAGTTGCTTACATGCGGTTTCAAGATTGATTAGTTACTGTTGATTACACAATTACAAAGCTTCTCATCCCACTGTACTAATGTCAGAAACTTCTATTACTTGATTTATTCAATATACATATTAATGATGTGAATATTCATAATATTTGAATTCGAGTTTACCAGATCACTTCAATAGTTTGAGGAGCTAGTGGCCACAGCTGATCTCACGGCCTATACCTCCTGTTGTTTATGTAGCTTAGACACGGTTTCTAAAATAATTATTAAATCTAATGGGCGATTTCCATTAGTGATTTAACTGTCCATTAGATTCTATAAGTGTTCTAGAAAGCAGACCTTGATGTTTTCGATTACAAACTAGAAACCACATGTTGCAATAACCATTTATAAAAAATTCCAAAGTGGGAAGTTGAGAATAAATTTTCCATCAGTATTGATGACAGTGATGTGTGAGTCTGGCCACTACGGTAGAACATGCATGTCATGCACGTTTATCATGCACATACACATGTTCACCATGCATGATCATCATCAGCGGGAGGCTTCTAACATAAAATCAACAACCAATAGCAATGAATAAATTACTAGAAGATTACAGATTTTAATGATAGCAATAATAAATCGGACTATTTATTTTGAATCTGACTTTTTGCGACTCCCACCAGCAGTTAAAGACTTTTCTTTTGCTGGTGGTGTCTGAAAACAATTTTTAGTTTTTTAGTTCTCGGTAGTTTATTTTATTTTATTTTCTTGTGTTAAGTGTTTGATTTGTTGCGTTTTTAAATTATGGCAATAAAGAATTAAAATTGGAATAGAGCAGCTAAGAAAAATTAACAACAAAGAGTCTGATATACAAAAACCTAACCCCAAAAAATGTTGCTCGAACTGTTTTGCTGTGATCACAGCTGTGATTACACAACAATGTATGACGACTATTTATCATGCATGTTCTACCGTTAGTAGGCAGCCTAACGAAGCGCGCGCTTTTTGGAATTGCAGGTTGGTACGACCGACGCAGCGTGGGTGAGTTTCGGCATATTGTTGACACGAATCTGTTGGCAGCCATGGGTTTGGCGGGCGGAGCGCGCAATGCGATCAGCGCGCGTCTCCTCAGACACTTCCACCTCATTTCCTTTGTCGAAATGCAGGATGACATTAAGGTAACCTGAAATCAACTCTGGTACAAATTATTGTTATCGGAAGCTTGTCTTATCCTTCACTTGAAATTTAAATTCTTCCAAAAAATACATTGATTACAATAGATACAACTAAAAATAATGGAGAAATATTGTGTAAAACAACCCCTGTGCTTATATAGTGTGGGGCCGTTCATGTTCTATATAATGCTTTTTAATCTATTGATCAGTATGGATTCAATTTCAAACGAATAATTTCATTTATTGGTAGTAGAGAATAATTATTAATCTATGATTAGATGCATGGTCTAAAGTCAGCACCTGATTTACATTGATTTGCTGTCCTCCTCTCATTAGACAAAGCAGATAGCTTCTGTGCACTAATGATGGACTAACAATATTTCAATCTCAGTTATGAATTTTTTTATAAAATCATGAAATATATTATTTTCTTGATGGAAAAGATATATTTTAAATTCAATTGATCATTATCAACAAGAGTCAGAAATAGTTATTTGTGCAACTAGTGCGCAAAGTGACAGTTTGCTGCACCGAAAGAAACGTTTACGCCCGAGCCGTTGGCGAGGGCGGAATGGTTTCTTGAGTGCAGCAGAGGAACTTTGCGCACGTATTTCACATTAAATTTTTCCTACAGTTACCATTGAATATGGAAAGTGGGTAATTATGGGTAAAATTCCCTGAAATCCATCAAATGTTTTTCTGTGTCATTTTATTATTAATAAATAAAATTGAATAATGAGAGGTCATGTTAGAATTTTCCTTCTAGTATGGTCTAGGTGAATTGGTGATTGTGCTTGATAACGAGGAATTATTGAAATGATCGATTCAGTATTTGATTTTATTCAGCCCTGTTCATCGATGGTCATTATAAGAATTAAATTAAACATATAACCGATTTTACAGAAATTTATAAAATACCGGTATTATGTAATAGACAGTAAGATTCATTATGGATACGAAGGGATATAACTGGGAAAGTGAGAAAAGGTTAGAAAATATGAGTGGAATTTGACCCAGCCTAGTAATAAAGGTCGTGGAAGAAACTCTTTTAAATACATACTATTCTGATTAAAATGGAGTGTTAATACATCGCAGTTGGGAATGAATAGGTAATAAATAAAATAAAATAAATTAATGATGGGCGGCTGTCACTCATGTCGCTGTCCTCGTTGTCCATCGTTTTTATTATAACGTGCACCACAACACTATACCACAGTCACTTTTACCAACTTCATTTTGATTTTGCTCCACTGGTGCTCCATATAACCTACTAACTATTTTGCGTTGCCATGTTGCAAATCTGAAGTGCAGAAAAAATTTTTCCCGCACTAGAGCGGAAAAGTGATTCTTTGCGTTCTGTAATCAGTGCAGGAATGGCCACTTTTCAAGGTAACTCTAAGAAAAATCTATTTTAGCATAGACCTACCGGGATAACATGAATCACAGCTATCTACTATGGAAGGCGGTGGTAACAGAGAATTTTGAAACGCCACGGCATTCAAATAGTATATTTTTGATTATAACTTTTAACAAGCTGCACACTTGCTAACAATTTGATAAAAAACGTTCCCACTTCTTATAATCAGATCTTGAATTTTCTATTTGAATCAGGGTTGCCAACTGTGAGTTTTTCTCACTGAACCATGGCCATTTGGATAACTCAGCTCATCAGATGGACTTGGAGATTTGATTGTATGCATAGTTGGCATGTTTCAAATATTCACTTGTAATATTATTGTAATTGAAGAGACTTGAAATTTTGTCAATATTCCACTTTATTACAATATTCTTGTAATAAATGTGATTCAAATTTGAGTAACTGATGCAATTACTACGATACATCTTTATGAAACTACAATCATATAATTTTCAACTGTTATTGAACCAATAATTCACTAGGTGATGCTTTAGGTGATGGTTTATTGATCCATTCCCAACTGCGATGTATTAACACTCCATTTTAATCAGAATAGTGTGTATTTACAAGAGTTTCTTCCACGACCTTTATTACTAGCCTGGATGAAATTCCACTCATATTTTCTAACCGTTTCTCACTTTCCCAGTTATATCCCTTCGTATCCATAATGAATCTTACTGTCTATTACATAATACCGGTATTTTATAAATTTCTGTAAAATTGGTTATATATGTTCAATTTAATTCTTATAATGACCGTCGATGAACAGGGCTGCATAAAATCAAATACTGAATCGATCACTTCAATAATTCCTCGTTATCAAGCACAATCACCAATTTACCTAGACCATACTAGAAGGAAAATTCTAACATGACCTCTCAGCCGGAAAAAGGCCATTCCACACAGCACGTGGCGTGCGTGGCTGGACGCACGCCACGCCGGCCACGCTAGCCACATGCCAATTCACACCACCACGACTGTTGCGATGCTATACCGGCCACGTTTCCCGTCAGTATGCAGGAAGATGTCAACTCCGACGGTCCCGTGGTGTGAATCTGGATTTTCTTGTGGCTTACCTTGGTTTGATGACTCCAACAGCAGCAGTAGTAATGATAATGAGCTGTTTTTATTGTATTCGGTGATAGCACGGGACCAGTGGTTACATCCAATCAATAAAAAAAGGAAGACCTATGGCGAATTCCATCATTTAATGCGCGACCTTGAGGCTGACAATGATAGTATACGTTCTATACGAGAGTATACGTCTAGTATACGTTCTGCGCATGCTCGGACCAAAACGTGGACGGACACGTTTGAAAAGATCGCTCAGAGAGCGAACGGTAGCCACGCGTGGCTAGTATAGCAAGCGTTGCCGCGTGGCCGTGGCTGCTATGTGAATTGCTTCATTTGATTAGCTGGGAAGCGATGTTTTGAAAAGTAGCTAGCGTGCGTCCAGCCACGCACGCCACGTGCTGTGTGGAATGGCCTTAAGGCATACGCATAATAATGATAATGATGAGATGATACTATGTTTATTGAACATATCAATTGATGAAGGTTACAAACGTTCCACGAACTGAAATGGTGTGGAAAGAAGATTACATGTGTAAGATATATTCCGTGGAATGATGAATCGATAGGACTCATAGCCATCCATACTCAAAGGACTTTGAAGATTTGCACGTATCACCATAAATTGGAGAACTGCAATTTCCCAAAGCGACTTCAGTTAGGCTCCACTTTCCAGTGGCCCACCTGTTCCACTTCAAACTTTCAGAATTCCTCACAAATAGCACCAATGCTCCCCATTCAATCAATGCTGACCGAACAAAGTGAATCTCACTGTACCTGCTGCACTTGAAACTGTCAGTATCCCTCATGGACATCACCAATGCTGATCCATTCAATCAATTCTGACAGATTGAAGTGAATATCACTGTTTCTTGCTTCATCTCAAACTGTCAGAATTTCTCATGGATAACACCAATACTGATAAATTCAACCACTGCTGACAGATTCAAGTGATCAGCCTGGTTCACTTCTGGGAGAAACGTCATTTGTCATCCGATAATAAGGCTGTCTTTGAAAGCAATTTGAATCTATTCCCTGTCAGTGAATCTGTCAGGTATGGAGCCACCGTTTCACTGGCTACAATAATGGTTTCTGCGCTGACTAACACAATCTATCATAGATTCAGTTGGCACTGACTAGTGACTAGCTCAGTGACTCACTGCATTCAGTGACTCAGTGATCATTCTCACTCAGTGACAGCGAGTTCAGTCACTGAGAAACATCCCTGAATGGAATATTTAGATTCAATTTCAACTGGCAGCATTATTTGAATGGGAAGCATTGAAGATGTTTATGAGCAATACTGACATTCCAGAGTAATCTCACTATTGTAAGATACACTTCAAACTGTCAGCATTGTTTGAATGGGAAGCTCTGATGTTATCTATGAGTGTTGCTGACAGGTTGGAGTGAATTTCAGTGGGAGCAAAGAGCCAGTCATATACGTTGAGCAGGATCACACTATAAGCTCTTCAGAGCGTGAGCTACTGTATAATGCTCGTCGATTTCCTGAGAGTGCTGAAGGTACTCTATGAGGAGAAGAGGAATTAGAAGTATTCTAGTGGAAGGGAGATGTTATATTTGAATACATCCTCTGTTGCTAGGTCAGATGAAACCTATGGCAAACACTTAAACATGATGAGCAAGAATATATCAACAAAGCAATTTGTTAATGGGATAGAGTGAGACAAAGATCTAAATAGGTAGAGAAGGAGAGCTACAAACCTACAATGAGAAATGTGTGGAAAATATATTCTACACTACATATCAAAATCATTGGAGATCCCATTCCAGACATGAACCAAATAATACAACCATGGAAAATGGAACAACTTATTCCTATAATACAACTTACAAATCAGTGAGGATCTATAACGGTATCTCTACCGTGGAATTTATCAAATAAAATAGTTGATTTGATCCAATCAAATTGCGAAACATAGGCAACTCGGTTATTGTGAAACACCAGATTGATTGCTTCTATGCCAATATAATTATCAATTATTGCCAATATAATATCAAATAATTAAATTCTCATACAAATCAGGCTCCATTGTTACAATCAATTTCAATCCAATTACATTTTAATCTTGAGCTTCGTGGTACATTTGACAAACGATTCGAACACATAAAACCATTTCAAGTTAGCATTAGAATTTTCATCATAGAAGTCAGTGAATATTTCTCTATTCTATAATCCATTCTTCAATGAATTGCATGAATAATTTAATGTTTTTTCTGAGCATCCTATCGATTATTCTTGGATTCTACTCATTCTATATGATATCCCTTCCATAGTCCATAGAAAGTATTCAATTACTTTTACTTATGGAACACTTATTACACTTTACTAATGACCGATGGATTTAATTCACTAATGGCTCTTATGACTATTAGTATAACTTATGATAGTACATCATATGATACTTTTAATACTCTCATGACACACTTAGTCCTCGTAATCAGCGTTAATATTCTGCTGATGACCGAATTATTCCATTCAAACACGAAGGCTGATGATCAGTCGAGAAGAGCTCAATACAGTAGAATGGTATTTCTCAATTTTCAAACGATTCTATCCTATTACATCCAATAAGGAAAACTTGAACTTCTCCTGAGTGAGAAATCGAGCATGATACTAGTTCCTAAGTTCCTACATTTACTTTCCTTGCCCTACTACCATAGGTAAGGAAAGTATTGCTTTCCAAAAAAATTAAGGTACCCCAATTTCAAGTTTTCTATACGTTTCAAGGTCCCCTGAGTCCAAAAACATGATTTTTGGGTGTTGGTCTGTGTGTGTGTGTGTATGTGTGTGTGTGTGTATGTGTGTATGTCTGTGAACACGATAACTCCATTCCTAATTAACCGATTGACTTGAAATTTTAAACTTGAGGTCCTTATACCATGAGGACCCGACAATAAGGAATTCAATAAAATTCAATTCAAGATGGCGGATAATTACTAAAAAACCATGTTTTTCACGATTTTCTCAAAAACGGCTCTAACGATTTTCTTTAAATTTATACCATGGATAGCTATTTATAAGCCCTATCAACTGACACGAGTCTCATTACTGGGAAAATTGCAGGAGCTGCGTAATATTATCGAGAAAAATGGCGGATAATTACTAAAAAACCATGTTTTTCACGGTTTTCTCGAAAACGGCTCTAGCGATTTTCTTCAAATTTATACCATGGATAGCTATTTATAAGCCCTATCAACTGACATGAGTTTCATTTCTGGGAAAATTGCAGGAGCTGCGTAATATTCTCGAGAAAAATGGCGGATAATTACTAAAAAACTATGTTTTTCACGGTTTTCTCGAAAACGGCTCTAACGTTTTTCTTCAAATTCAAACCATGGATAGCTATTTATAAGCCGTATCAA
Source organism: Nilaparvata lugens (assembly GCF_014356525.2). Classification (NCBI taxonomy): domain Eukaryota; kingdom Metazoa; phylum Arthropoda; class Insecta; order Hemiptera; family Delphacidae; genus Nilaparvata; species Nilaparvata lugens. The sequence goes on from NC_052515.1 coordinate 22,370,857, forward strand.
CTGACATGAGTCTCATTTCTAGGAAAATTGCAGGAGCTGCGTAATATTCTCGAGAAAAATGGCGAAAAATTACTGAAAAAACATGTTTTTCACGATTTTCTCAAAAATTACTCGACTGATTTATTTCTAATTCATATTCTGTATAGTTATTTATCAGCTCCATCAACTGGCATGAGTCTCCTTTCTGGGAAACTAATGGGGGGTTCACCCCATCCTTGAGAAATGGACTTCGTAACCTCCTTCTCGTGCATGAGGTAGGTAGGTAGAGCAGTCTATAAAAATAACACATAGTCGAGATATTTCATTTGTAGAACAGCTGTTTTGACGACTTTTAAAAAATCATCGGATTTCACAATTTACACAAAGGAAAAAGTACTCTGAAAACAATTATATACACACATATACAGTAGTCTGATCGTAGTTTCAAATAATTATGTTGCCGCCAATCGTCATTATGTTATTTCTCTAAATTATTGTCGTTTAAGAATGAGGCTCCCAGTTCAATGAGCAAGGAAAGTTGTGTGAGTGTACCACACCAGATTTTTATAGAGGTGTATCATGGAGGAGCAGATAACTCGAAAGATGCAATAAGGAAAAGAGCTTAATATCAACATTCGATGGATTGCGTTGAAAGGTAATACTATTACATCGAGAAATGGAGTTGGAGCATGATGTTCTGCTTGCTTCTTTGAAGTTTAAAGCTGCATTGCCACATATCACTATCAGTATCCGTTTCCGGTACAGTTGAAATGTCATTCACATTAGTTGGGTTGATTCTCACCCTATCCGAACGAGCAGGTATGAATAGCCCCATTAAAACTCATGGGAAGATTTTTTTCACTGAACCGACTCGGACTCTGATACTGATGTGGAAATTCAGTGTGAATCAATTTCTTGGGCATGGGTACTCACTCTATATGAAGAGAAATGCACAAAACTATGTATACTTTAAGGTGAGGAAAATGAGAATCTCCGAAACTGAAATAAACGGCTACACCATTATTCATGTATAATGAGAAATATTCCAGTATTTCAAAGTTATATGAATCAAAATTCAAATATTAATTCCTTGGTATGAGCACTAACCTAAGATGAAGACGAATGTACAAAATCATATGTACTGTATTTTAAATATTATTTCTAGTGAGAAATGAATGAAGGAAAGGAGAAAACTGGAATAAGCGACTCTGCCATTCCATTATTCATCATGAGAAATATTTCATTATTCGAGAGAAAACGCTCTTCGGATGAAATTTATAGAGATTGGGAGTTAATGACTTGAAAATGAGGAATTGCAAATAGCAATGATCCTCTGAAACCTGAGGAAAATATCATTCAAGACGTTGAATACAAAAATAATAGGCAGGATTGTTTGCTGGATGAGAATGAAAGATTTTGAAAGAATGTAGAAAAAATCTCTGAAAAAGTGAGACAAGTCAGGAATTTTTGAGATTTATGAATGTTGAGAACCATTAGTGAAGATCAGAAGGGAATCAATTAGAGAGAAATGAGAATTCAAGATAAGAAAAGTACCGTAGTTGAAATCATGTTGAAGAAATTGAAGAGTGCTTCCAGAAATTGTAGAAATAGTAACAACAACTTACGTGGGATTTCATTTTGCCTTGTCACTTTTTTTCACTCTTACTTCAAATCTACTCGAGAGGAAAACTCGTGCTACAATCTTCTCATTATACTACCTACTTTATTTTTCTTTATTTCGAAGTGAAAAGTGTAAATTGAAAATATTTTGCTGACTATAACCTTAGTGTTCGGTTTTCCATTAGGGAACTTTGGACTATATACGGCGTGGTGGAACTAAGTTGTGCTCCATCTTTTCCTATACTTTTTTCGTTCAAAACAAGAGACCCTTGGGTCTACCCACCATTGAAAGCCATACGCTAAAAATAATAATACCTACATCAATATTCTAGACCAGTGGTCGCCAAACAGTCGATCGCGAGCTACTCGTAGCTCGTGGGGTAGTTTCTGGTAGCTCACAGAAATGCTTGGGTTGGCAACCATGCATTGAGAAACATGGCTACAAAATATTGCATTTCTCACAGATATAACTGAGAAACTGAATGATTTAAATTTGCAGATTCAAGGGAAAGATAAGGACATCGGTGAAATGATTTCAACTGTAACATCGTTTTCCAAGAAGCTCGAGATATGGTAAAAGAATGTCGTCCAGATTGAATATGAACACTTTCCCAGTCTGAAGAGAATCAATGACGAGAAAATTCCTTCACAGCATCGCAGTAATAACCAAGAATATGTTACAATTCTTTCAGACTTGAGACAAAAGTTTGATCAACGATTTCAAGGTTTTAAAAGCATATCTAATATGGTGCAATTCATCAACTCTCCTTCTGTAGAGATCGATGCAGAAGACTTTGCAGCTTGTGTTGTAATACATTTTGGTGAAGATCAGGCTTCAGTTGAAATGGAATTTGTGGGGTTTTCAAAACGATCACTTTCTACAACTGGAAATATTTCGCCTCAAGCCCCCAAGAAAAATATCCAAATATTGTTCAAGTTGCATTGACGTTGAAAGCTATGTTCAGCTCTACCTACTTGTGTGAAACATCTTTTTCGAAAAAAATCGATACAGGAACAGACTCAGACTGACTGATGAACATTTGGACAAATGTATCAGAATGGAGGCTACAACGTACTCTCCAAACATCAAGAAAATACTTGATGACGAAAAAGAGTTACACTGCTCTCATTGAAATGTACATTTCAACTTTTGTTATACTTTTTGCTATGAGTAGATTCCAACAGTAGAAATGTATCTTTATAGGCAATAAAGGTGTGAAATTTCATTTTGCATACGGTACCGTACTTCTTCAGCCCAATACTACTTGGTAGCTCACTAGAAGATTTATAAATGCTATTCTAGCTCACCAGGCTCATAAGTTTGGCGATCATTGTTCTAGACAATTTTCGGTGCCATAAATATTATGTTTTTTTGCCTGATCGTATTTCTATCATTAGCCACATTCTCTACTCATACTACAGAGTTAGACAAAATAATAGAATAGAATGACTACTACTTTTCTATTTGATGAGATATGGTTTTATTTAAGGTTAATGAGGTATGGATAACAATTTGAAATTACAGTGACACGCTTATTATTCGAATGAGACTGTCATTTTTATTTATCATGTGTACCGTAGATTCTGTCATTCAGAAAATGAGATAAGAAAAAATCATTGATCAGACACATGAAATAAAATAATATGTAAAATATCGACGTCCTTGTTCCGGTTATTGTATCGACGCTCTTGTTAGTCTCCTGTAGTCAATGTGGAAATTGTCTATATTCCTCTGAATCATTGCATGTGCTATCGTATCGAATTTCCTGTTTTATTGTTTCATGTGTTATGGCTCCAAGTTTCGTTACTTATTTTCCATACACATGCATGAGGTAAGCTCATAAGAAACATTCACAAGGTGACAGGTGCACAGGTCCGGTAACAGTGAGGAGGCGACTCCAGATTTTTACGCATCAAAATGAGGCGTCCAGCGAAGGTCTGCCTTATAAATTCTATAGTAGCTGATTCCGAACTTTCACATGTGGGTCGCCATCTTGTTGTGACCACACTTTATCGCTCTTCATAAGTCCGGCGTCGTCTCAGAAAAACTCACTTTTGAAGCAGAAAAACTCACACCAAATCGTCGTTAAGTAACGACTGTGTTGAAAGTGACGATCCGACGTTTTTTCTCGAAAGAAGAAGGATCAAGGAGGCCTAAAGGCCTATAATGAAGTTACGACTAAAGCCACATCAAACACTCAATCTTTTGCTGTGTAGAGGTGTTTCTTATAGAGGACAGAGAAAACTACTTCGAGGATGCTTAGTTGAATCAATGAAGCATTGAATCATTGGACCATAAAGGTAGGCGCACACAGATCGTCATCGGACGGACGGCACGCATCGGACGAATCGGATGATTAGATTTCAAATCAAATCGTTTATTGCACAAAAATATATACAGAATACAACTGAAAGGAAATTGACAACTTTGTGCTACACGTCGGCAAAAGAAAACTTGTACGCCGACGTGGAGTCTTAATATAACTTATTCACTTATACATTAATATTAATATATAAAATGATCCTACAATATTATAATATAGGCTAACAGTAATTAACATTCAACCACTAAATATTCCATTCTAAGAAATAACAATAAATTAAAGATATACATAAAGCTGAATTTAAGATTCATACAACATCAATCAATATTAAACCAAATCATTAATTGAATAAAAATAATTTTCTTTCACCCAGGTATGGAAATCTTTTATTTTAGGCTTCTTTATCAACCATCCTCTTGGAACTTTATTATAGAGTTTATTTCTCAAATATGAAATACTTCCACGGGATAGGGTGCTATCAACTCTTTCAATTGTGATTAAGTTTTGAGCGACTTGTCTAGTTACTCTTTGATAATTTTGAATATTTTTTAATTTGAGCACATGTTTCTAAATAGTCTTTAAAATGAACAATTGTCTTATAGTGAACAGATTGGAATTTTGAAACAATGTGACACTTGGGAAATCTCTCGGATACCTCATTATTGTTTTGATAACTAACTTTTGTAAAACAAATAGAGGTTTTAAAGTTGAATCAAAAGTTCCTCCCCATATAGAATTACCATACTGAACTAAGGATTGGAATAGAGCAAAATAAACAGATTTTAGTAATTTTAGACTCAAAATACTTCTAAGCATGTACATTTTTAAATTGACCACCCTTAATTTTCTACAAAGGTAGCTAATCTGAGGTGACCAGCGTAGATGCTTATCAACAAAAATACCAAGATACTTGTAATTGTTTACACTCTCAATAACCTCATTGCAAGAATCACATGGATACCTGTTACAAGCATTATTCAAACAAAGCCTGTTCATATCTAGATCTCCTCTTGTTGTTGGACTGAAGGTCATACATTTTGTTTTACCAAGATTTAGTCTCAAATAATTACATTTTAGCCACTGAGAAACCTTATAGTAACCCACTTTTGTTTGCTTGATAACATCTTCCCAGGAACCTTCTTGGAAGATAAGTGCTGTCATCAGCAAAACAAATTGTCTTAGACCCAACTGAGTCCAGTACACTAGGCAGGCTATTAACATAGATCAAAAATAAAACTGGTCCCAATACAGTCCCTTGATGTAGACCTCATGTCACATCTCTAATCTCACTATTACTACCACCACAGCTAACGATTTGGCTTCTACCCCTTAGATAACTTTCAAAGAAATCTAACTCTATTCCTTGAATACCAATATTATATAGTTTCTGGATCATTTTATCATGTGGTACTGTGTCAAAAGCCTTGGCCAGGTCCAGGAACATTACCAAGGTTTTTTTATTTGTTTTGAAACCATTGTATATTGTCTCAGTTAAGGACTCCAATGCATCCTCTGTGCTTCTACCCTGTTGGAAACCAAACTGCCTCTTATCAATGATTTTATTAACATCTAGATATTCAACTAATCTTTTCTTTACCAATTTTTCGAAAATTTTAGAAATAGAACTTAGCAAGCTAATTGGTCTATAATTTTGAGGTATTTCTTTACTCCCCCCCCCCCTTGTGTAAAGGAATAACTTTTGCATGCTTGAAATGCAAGGGAAAGTATCCAGATGAAAAACAACAATTGAAAATTTCTGAAAGAGGTTTAGAGATTGTGTTAGTTAATAGTTTTAGCACGCTGTTGGATATGTTATCCCATCCAGGTGCCTTATTATCATTCAAACTTTTGATTACTTCCTTGATTTCTGTTTCAGTAACAAATTGAAATTAAATGCATTTTCAATATCTATTGTTTGTTCCAAATATTGATCTTCATTCTGTCCATGTATATCAATTTCCTGCGCTTGATTTATACCTACATTCACAAAATAGTCATTCAAAGCATTAAGATCTTGATTTACATGTAATCGTGAATTCTTATTTACCCCAATAATTGCTTGATTTATCACAGACCATATCTTCTTAGGGTCACCTTGAGCTTTATTTATTTCTGATTGATAATATAAATCTTTTGCTTTTCTAATTAGATCTACTATTCTATTTCTGTAAGACAGGAATTTCCTTCTCAGCTCTACATTAAATGGTTCATTTTTCAATCTTTTATATAATCTATCTCTTATAGTTATGGACTTTAGAATTCCATTGGACATCCAAGGTTTCAAATGTTTTTTAGTTAAATTAACCTTTTTAATAACTGTTGCTCTACTGATGCACGTTTTTACATTATTTACAAATTCATTTACTAATGTTTCAATACTTCTATTCGCGTCAATCTCCCAATTAATTAAAGCACTCTCCTCTAACAACTTTTCTTTATTAACATTCCTCACTTCAATAAACTTACATGGCTTACTAGATCGAGAACAAACATCTTTTTTAATTGATGCGTGAAGAGCAGTCGCATAATGATCAGTAATTGACATTTCTAATACAGCAGTTTTTAATGAGTCATTATGTTTGGATTTAGAAAAAATATGGTCTAAACAAGTATTTGAAGCAGGACGAGTTTTCTATTGACAAAGGACTCAAACCCATGCGAACTCATAATAGACAAATAATCATGCGTTTTTTTAGAGTTACATAACAAATCAATATTTACATCACCTATCACTATGAATAATCAAAATTAAAGCATGAACCATTCATATAATTATCAAGTTGTTCTATAAATAAAGGTATACTTGTACTAGGAGATCTATAAACGGATGTTACTAAATATTTATTATTTTTAGTTTGCAGCTCAACAGCTAAGAAAGGATATTCGTTTGGACTATCAATTTTTTTCGAGGAAATACTATTAGCTACATACATGACAATTCCATCTGAACGATTCAAGGAGTTACATTTTATATATAAATTATAGCCATTAATGTTTAACAGTGATTTTTCTTCTTCAGAAGTCCAGGTTTCAGTAAAAATTAGAACCTCAAATTTTGTTCTCATGCTGTTCAAAATAATGAGAATTTGATCAAAATTTCTTTTCAAACTTCTTATATTTAAACTAAAAATATTCAATTCATAATTAAGGGGCTGGATATAGTTCAAGTATTCATCGGTACTTTCACATTCCCTAACACTGTTAATACTATCTACAAATTGCGTGAGATCATTCATAATAAATGTTTAATCAAACCTGTAGCAACACTTTATTCCTCTCCGTTGATAACTTTTATATTTGATGCATTGCTTTCAAGTGGAGTGCGCATACCTATACGGATGCGGATAGGTATGCGCACTCCAATTGAAAACAATATATCAAATCTAATAATCCGATCCGTCCGATGCGTGCGATCGTCCGATGACGATCTGTGTGCGTCTACCTTTAAGGGCCGGTTTCCGAGCTCGTGATTGAGCTAAGTTCTAGAATTTGAACAGCTGGAGTCTGAAAATTGGCTGTCCGAAACAGGGCGTAATCGTTGTCGTAGTCAAAGTAACGTTTAATTTAAATTTTCGGAAAACTAGAATATTGAGCACAAAATAAAATGAAGTGCAAATAGTGTAAAGTTTCAGTTATTTTTAATTACTTAGAAATGTTAAATTTTGTGCAGGAAAAACGTTCCCAATTGATGAGGAAATAAAGATTTATTTTGCTGCAACTATTTACTGAGACTACGCCCCGTTTCGGAAAGCCAATTATCCAACTCCAGCTGTTAAAAGTCTAGAACTTAGCTAAATCCCGATCTCGAAAACCGGCCCCAACTCATTGTATCATCAAATCATCAAAAATCATTAAATCATTGTATCAAGAATCATCAAATCATTGAGTCATCACATCATTAAATCATCGATCTATCTTTCTTTATCATTCTCTATCTTCCTTATCCTTACCAGACCTCTTTCTACTCTGTTCTCTCAGTAAACATTTGTTTTTCCAGAGCTGTATTTTTGGCAAAATCCTCAACTTCTGGATCGACAAGATAGAGCCTGTAAGCAGTCTTGGATCGACCTTGCTGTCCAGTACACTAGCTGTCTATTCCACCATTTTGAGAGAACTATTGCCTACTCCTGCCAAAACGCATTACACTTTCAATCTGAGGGACCTAAGCAAAGTGTTCCAGGGTATGCTCATGCTGGCTCCAAACTTTATCAAGGTGAGTCAAAAACAGGATTTTGGATTTCTTGTAAGAAATTCAAGTGTCTCATCCTTTAGATGTCAAAGTTATGTTATAAACTACTTCATACTTATACTTTACTTTATACTTCATTGCCAAAAATAAAACAAACAATTCACTCATACACATACATACACGAGCAAAAATGAAAATAAAATGTACATGATACAATTACACATACATGCATATTAGATGAGAGAAGAAAAACTAATTATAATATTTCTAGGCATCACCAGCAAAAAGAAAACTCTTTGCCCGCTGGTGAGAGTTGCTTAAAAAATCCTTAAAATAGCTAGAAATTGAAACAAAAGTAGAGACGCAAAATATACTTTAATTCTAGTTATGAGTGCTTCACTTGTAAATTTTGGAAAAAAAACATTACAAACAACTCACAACTTGAAACAAACTGTGTCGAATGCTGCATTTTATGTTTCTAACAAGATAGAGGAATATCCTGTGAAAGCTTCAACTATTGTATAATTATTAAGATATAAGATATAAATCCTCTTTCAAATATTGGAAAAGAACCACAACCAATTTCCTGCCTGAAGCAAACAGGAAACAAGAGTGAGTTGTGAACTGAATTTAGTAGTTTTATGTAACATTTCGATTAAATTTAATTCATTTTATTCAAAAACTACATAGTATGTAAAAACAAAGTAAAGGCAATACATTAGTTTGTAACATTAATATAAGTGAAAAGTTAATGAATAACTCCATGCTTGTACGATAAGTCCGTGTGCATGGAGGAGTCTTCTGACAATCGATAAGAGAAAGAATAACTATACTTTATTGACACTAGATACAATAAAAAAATCTAGTAACTGGAAGCTTAATAGTATCTCCGTGTAATATTATCTCCGATATCTTCTCCGTGGAAAAATATTCATGCATTAAGTTCTGAAGACTAAATGAGATCTATACCAGTAGAACCCAATTAGAGAATAATTTAAAATACTTAAGAGCTTCATATTCAAATGTTGAAGACAAGTATATTAATCTACTCCCAACTTCCAATTACTAATGCAAACATAGTTCATGAGAAAAGTTGTTAGTTTTTCTGACATGTGTGAATTGTCAATTAATTGTTGGAAACACAAACACTATTACCATGAAATCACTATTCTATAAGCCCTCGATTATCCCATAACCATGTGACAACAAAGATTCTTCCACTCTCTGCAGTCTACACAGTATGCAAGACGTAATTTCCATTCTACCCTCTAACAGGGCGTTTCTTAATAAGAGAATGGATGGCCGTCTGATGGCTCCATTCACTGATTCAAGGACATTTTTGCCACAAAAACTAATCCTAGAATTGAACCGTCCCTGAGGCTTGAATAACAAAGACATCATCTTCCTCTCTTGTTGAGTATGTAATGATGTGAAAAGCTCTCACGATTCTGATTTTCAGCTCTCCTGAACCTCCCCTCCTCTCCTTTTTTGCTCCTCTTTCTTCTATTTTCCTCCTCTTCATCCTCCATCTTCTTTCACTTCTTCATCATCCTATTTGCTCTCAAATCTCTCATGACCGTCTGTCTACTCATGTGATATTCATGAAAGAAAATAGAATGATTCTTTCACAACGGCACTCCTCTATTATGAAATGTCTTATTCATCCATGATACACAGCCTTTGAATCACTGTGGCGTCTTTTCTCAATCTGAAATCTGAGTATAATGGAGTCTGTTGGGTTGATTCAGGTCTGATTATTCGAGGAAGCGGTTTCGATGTATATTTTTTCTGAATATATTGTATTGACTCCCGATCGAAACCTTGATTATTCATCAACCATGAGCTGTTTAAATCTCTAGTAAGAGGGAATGGATTTTATTTCAAAAGAATTTCTTTTGAAAGTAGACAGCATTCAGTTTTGCTAACATGTTGTTTAATAGACAAATTCGAAACATTTTCAACAGTTTACAGAATCAAGCTTAATGTTTGCATACAATACAGATATGAATCAAAAACAATATGACACTTCAGTTGTCACCTGGGTGGAGGTTTTGGTTTCGCTCACACTTGTTTCATACTTTTTTTCAAATTTGAACTGATAATGATTCTATTCTCTACAAATTCTTTTCTGCTACCAAAACATTAGTCCAAAATAGTAAATCTGGTATAGATCTGAATTCATAGAAGATTTAGATTGATTTATCATGAATTGACAGATACAGATATGGATCTATGAATTGCATTGGTTTTACATTTCCGATACGCTGAGAGGTGATCCTCTCAATATTCAAAGCTATGACATCACTATAAACCGCCATTGCTGTGAAGTTTGAATTGTGGGAGTGACTTGACCAATGGGAGACGTGCACCATGATAGATCATTCTTCTACCAATTATAGCGCTTGCTCAACACTATTATAATATATCCTGCTGTTCTGTACCCCAGTTGAGCTCACGAAATTCGAATGATTTGCGTGATTGTAACAACCTAAACAGGTATATCGTTGTGATAGCTTCAAGTATTCTCATCTGTAGGAGCAACGTGACTTGAAATGACCAAGAAGACTCTGAATTCAACATGGAATTCAATCCTCTTAATGAATATATTCGAATGCAATCAGAACAATTAATTAATGAACTAGCTTATAAGACATTTCTATCATAACAGTTAAAGCTAGCACGAAGCTCAATTAGGAGGTCATAGATTGAAATGATCACAAGACTATGAAAACAAAGTAAAATGCATTCAAAAAATTTCAACAAACATATAAAAAATCCACTCAGTAGAAGAAAATCATTAGACAATGTTGGAATATCAAAAGATTCGCGATCAGAAATATATATCTAGATTTTATTTTCTTTTATGTTCACCATTATACCATCGGCAAGGATAAATTAGTGGCATTACTAAGATTATGATACTATCATTTCCTGTTAATAACAACAAAAAGTGAAATAATGAGATGAGGTCATCCAGTGGTAACTTTGGAACTGAAGCAAAAGGTTCACAAGAGTTCAATAGACAAGAAAAGAAAGAAATTGGATTTCTCCATTCAGATTACAATAGATAGAAATGGAAGTATAAAGATCAAGCATGAGAGGGAATAGAGAAAGAAAGTGGGACTAGAAAGGAAGAGTACGAGAAGCAGCAAAGAGTTGCAGATGATGGTAATGCAGTAAATCCTTTTGTTAAAGTGACGTCTTTATCGCTCAAAGCTTGGAGCCTTGGGATCACTTTTTTAATCCAGCAAACGCTCCTCGTAATAATGAGATCTCCTTTTGTGCAAAGTGAGTCAGTCTCCACCTGAACCTCCTCTCCCAAGGTCATTATATTATCAAGGCTCTACCCTCGTTCTAGAAAATTCTCCAAATCCTTGTTACTCCTTGCACTTTGTTACTAAATCAACATGAATCCTCAAGAAGTCATATCTGAGAGACTGTTTGAAGTTTTTTGTAAGATTATTTACAAAAAACTTACTAGAACCGTTCTTGATTTTATTCCAGACGCGAATAGTTTCACGAGATTCTCGCCATTATCAAGCGTAAAAAAGTTATGAGGTTCAGGACGACCATTTGATCACCATTCTAAACATGTTCTGTATTTGTATCTTCATTGAGTTTTGTCTTTCTTTGATGAATTTCATGACTAATAACTTCAATTTTAATAAAACGATATTATTAGTCTGAATCAAAGACAATATTCTACTCAGCGCTGCGTTAATAATGATACATTGGTTATACAGTACAAATAATATTACAATACAAATTTGCATTCCTGGGTTTGATAGAATTGTACAGGTTCAATATTGTATAACTAATGGGTGTCCACAGAGAGGGGGAGATTTCGGAGACTGCGTCCTAGGAAATCCTGGTAGGGGGTTCAAAATCAAATCTTAGGGGAAGAGGGTTCCCAAAAGGACAGCAATGTTTAGAATAACAACTCACAAGATTTTTGGGCTTCCAATTCAAGGGTGGGGGGAAGTAGCAGCTGAATGTGCGTCTGTGTACATGATATCTCATCTCCCAATCAACGGAATGACTTGAAATTTGGAATTTAAGGTCCTTCCCCTATAAGGATCCTACCCGAACAATTTCGAGCAAATCCAATTCAAGATGGCGGCTAAAATGACGAAAATGTTGTCAAAAACAGGGTTTAACGCGATTTTCTCGAAAACGGCTCCAACGATTTTGATCAAATTCATACCTAAAATAGTCATTGTTAAGCTCTATCAACTGCCATAAGTCCCATATCTGTAAAAATTTCAGGAGCTCCGCTCCATCTTTGCAAAGTTTGATTTTGGATCCCCAATTATCAGGCTTCAGATTCAATTTAAACAAAAAATTTCGAGTGGAAAAGATCGAGCATGAGAATCTCTACAATTAATGTTCAGTAACATTTTCACCTAAAAATATGAGCTTGAAATTCGAGAAAATGTTATTATTTCATTTGCAAACTGTTGGCAACTGTTGATTCTATTAAATCATTCACTATGAAGAGATAGCAGACCTCGTGTGTCTCCAGCGTTATAGTCCTGTCACCAGCTGGCTTAGATCTTTGAATAGTAGACTTGAGATGCGAGGGAACACTAGCGTTAGGTGATAAATTTTCATAACTACAAGGAAAGTTGTGTGAGTGCGCCACACCAGATTTTAAAAATTTACAACCCACTTAAAAATGTCAATCATTTTCTCAGCTGATGTGGTCACTTCTTCCCTAAATCTAATCTGTGTGAATGGGCCGAAGCATTAGAGATATTTAATTTATGAGCACACTGCCTACTACTCGGAATCCCTCTGGGCGTATTTTTGTGCTCTACAAACTGAGATCAGGTAGAGCGCTCTATCTAATATGGATTTCCAGGTACACCTAACAACAACGCTCCTTGTATTGTGAAAAACACCTAATTTTCAGCTTCATCCATCATCACCAACTATATAGTCTTCACATTGATATTTCGCACAATGACATAAGTTCATAAGATTATGTTCTATGAGAATCACCCGTTAGATGCACTTCATTTCAGTATTTCCTAGTGGAGAGGCGCGCTTAATGACATCTCAAGAATCAAAATTTCAAACACTTATAACTTCTGACACAATGGTCAGATTTCATCGTACCACACTTCATTCTTCTAGGCTCGTCAAGGCGGTCCAAAATCATTCATCACAAGTCAAATTTGGTCAAAAAGTGGAAAATGTATTGTTGAGTGTACTTAATCCTATATTCCAATACACTAAAAAATGGCCCATTTATATATTCTAAGCAGCATGTCTTTTGAAATACATCTGATAAAATTTTCGAATCTAGTGAGGATGTGAAAATTGTCCCCCTTTTACCCTCTTCAATAAATAATACTTTAATTCCATTACCATTCGAAAGTGACAGAAGATTTCAAAAATGGCGATTCCGGTTTTTACATTTTTCCGTGAATTTTGATGAATTTAAATTTTTGATCAACAATAAATCTTCCAATTGTTACCATTCAGATGTATAATTCAAAATCTCTCTGGGCGTATTTTTGTGCTCTACAATCTGAGATCAGATAGAGCGCTCTATCTCATATAGATTTCCAGGTACACCTGACAACAATGCTCCTTGTATTGTGAAAAACACCTAATTCTCAGATCAACCATCATCACCAACTATATAGTCTTCACATTGATATTTCGCACAATGTCATAAATTCATGAGATTCTGTTCTATGAGAATCACCCGTTCGATGCAATTCATTTCAGTATTTTCTAGTGGAGAGGCGAGCTTAAGGACCCCTCTAGGGTAAAAATTTCAAACACATATCTTTTGACACAATGGTCAGATTTCATCGTACTACACTTCATTCTTCTCGGCTTGTCAAGGCAGTCCAGAATCATGCATCATAAGTCAAATTCGGTCGAAAAGTGGAACATTTATTGTTGAGTACTAAAAGCCCATATTCCAATACACAAAAAATGGCCAATTTCTATATTCAAAGCTATGTATCTCGGTAACCCCTTATTATAAAAATCATTACTTGGTCTTGAAATGTACAATAGAATTCCTCCTTTCACCTGCTGTGAACGATTTATGAAAGAATATTTTTGTAGAGAAAGATTTGATTGTTGAAAAAAAATCCGGAAATTGTAGATATTTTTATCATATTAACGGTTCTGGCAGTACTATGATAGGCAATAGTGATTCAAGATGGATTTAGACAACTGAGCTCGTAGAGGATCAATTTATCTACAATTTGGAATCAATCAAGAGTTTCTATGATGTATTAAACTCGTTTCAGAAACTATTGATCAACAGTCAAATCACGGAAAAATGTAAAAACAGGAATCGCCATTTTTGAAATCTTCTGTAACTTTCGAATGGTATTGGAATTGAAAGTATCATTTATTGAAGAGGGTAAAAGGGGGACAATTTCCACATCCTCTCTAGATTCGAAAATTTTATCAGAAGTATTTCAAAAGACATGCTGCTTAGAATATATAAATGGGCCATTTTTTAGTGTATTGGAATATAGGATTAAGTACACTCAACAATACATTTTCCACTTTTCGACCAAATTTGACTTGTGATGAATGATTTTGGACCGCCTTGACGAGCCTAGAAGAATGAAGTGTGGTACGATGAAATCTGACCATTGTGTCAGAAGTTTGAAATTGTGTTTGAAATTTTGATTCTTGAGATGTCATTAAGCGCGCCTCTCCACTAGGAAATACTGAAATGAAGTGCATCTAACGGGTGATTCTCATAGAACATAATCTCATGAATTTATGACATTGTGCGAAATATCAATGTGAAGACTATATAGTTGGTGATGATGGTTGATCTGAGAATTAGGTGTTTTTCACAATACAAGGAGCATTGTTGTCAGGTGTACCTGGAAATCTATATGAGATAGAGCGCTCTATCTGATCTCAGATTGTAGAGCACAAAAATACGCCCAGAGAGATTTTGAATCATACATCTGAATCGTAACAATTGGAAGATTTATTGTTGATCAAAAATTTAAATTCATCAAAATTGATTTTTTCTTCAAATTTCACTCATTTTTGAAAAATTATAACTCAGTACTCATTGGAGGTAGATAGTTCCGAATCTCATTTTATTCAGAATTTTATAATCTAGAAAAAAGGCGACATCAAATTTTTCTGTCTGATTACGAGATTTGGCAGAGATAGCTGAAAACTGGAAAATGAGCCGAAAATACGAGGTTTTTGGGCCACTCTGTATCTAGCACAAGTAAATTTTGCAAGAAGAAATTGGTTCTGGACTTCTCTTATGTACCCAAATAATATATTAAAAAATCAGAACTACAATATAAATTGCATGCACCAATATATAGTGACCGGACTACTACACACATGGTTCTCTTCTGAAGAAATACATAATTATTGTAATTGGAATACTTCTCATCAATATTACTATTTCATTCATCTATAAAGAGGATAAATAGGATAAAAAGAAAAAGAAGATAGATCAGTGAATAAATTTTCTTGCAATTTAAATTCTTCAAATACAGGATTCCCTGTGCTTTATACCGTATTCTCTATTCATTGATGGGATGATTCTTCAATCTTTGTACAGAATGTTGACGACCTACTCAAACTGTGGTACCATGAAAACTGTCGAGTCTACCAAGATCGTCTGGTGAATGATGAGGACCGTTCTTGGTTTGATGATCTGCTCTGCTCAAGGATTGCTGAGGACTTTGCAATGGAGCCACAGCAAGTTGTGGGGGACGGACCCTTGCTCTATGGCGACTTTGTGGGCTCATCCATCTACAAGGTCTATCAGCCAATCACTGATATGATCAAGGTAAGCTCTATTCTGATTTTAAATTCAAATTTATTCAGCAGAAAATACATAAAATAATGACGCAGTGTTTCATTACAATATATTTGGTTGCCATGGAAAAAATTGTAATGTGAAATTTTCAGTTCAATATTATTATCAACATTTTTATAGTTCTGCTTTTTAAATGAGAATTTTTGTTTGAAAATAGTTTTCTTGATTTTAAAATTTCTAAAATAGAAACTCAGGAAGTGAAAGTGCAAATTTTAAGTGAGAAAACATGAAGAACCCAATACATAACCTATAAACTTGAGTGTTGATAGGAAATGACATTGGGTAATACGGCAAGGCAGAACATCCGAAAGGATCTCTCTGCCGATAAAAGCCATAAGAATAAATAAATAAAAAATAATTACAATTATTAAGATTTGTCCATTCACTTTGGAACAATAACTGGATCTGATTTCGAATTCAAAATTATTTACCAAGCAAATACAATCATGAAATGATGAGGCAGCGTTTTATTTAATTTATCAAGCTTTGTTCATCACTTTGGAACAATAACCGAATCTTGAATTATTATAAAATGGTCAATCGAATTGATTATAGAATGGATTTGATTTTCATCAATTCAAATCATTTCAAAATCTGATCTTGGATCATGGAAACGAAATGAAAGAGAACAAGATCTGAATTTAAAAAACGTGGATATTCCTGTATCGAGATTGTAAAGTCTTCCATTATTTTTAAACTATAGATAAGTTTCTCTCTCAAGGGAGACAAAGCGTTTAAGTTCAGTTCATAGAAGTGAACAGTGTAGCTGTATTCATACAGGAAATCTATGTGAAAAGCTTTAGAATAAATACTCCAATCCTCACAATAAAGTTGTAAAAAGTGACTGATTGACAACTGTGCCGGGCACTCTCTTTAATTCAGGCCTTTTCCCAAGTTATAATAGTAAATTTAATACGCAATAGACTAGAGCCATTATTGTAAGTGAGTTAGCGAAATAAATTATTTTCTCTCTCTATTATGAACGGCCATGACTTCGAGTTTCCCATGATAGATATTTAAAAATTATGGCTCCGAGTCGTCGAGGAATGTAGATTATGGAATTATCTCTAAAACTTAGCCTTCTTGTCGCGACATAAAGTGCGATAAGTTGGAAAACAGCAAGCATTGAAATTATAACAAACTACCGATTTTGCAGTTACTATTTGGTCCAAAGGCTCTAGAAGCCACGCGACGATTGGTCAAATTGATTCCTTTCGCCCAATAGGAGACCTGTTTCTAAATACAGTAGTGGGGGGATTCCCCAACCGCGAGACCAGATTACGTTTCGGAGGACACTTTGCTAGGAGCACTACGAGAGTAAAGATGTAGTCATTATGTTTCGCCCTTTTTGGGCAGGTTTACAAGTTTATTTCGTTAGTTAAGGAGCTAGTTTTATTTTTATTAAAGTTTAAATTTTCTAGTAGTGCCATGTCCTGAAAGGTTTAATTGTGTTTCTTCATCATGTACGAATAATTGTTTCTTCAAATAACCGCTAAGGTACGTAAAATAAGGTTAAAATATAATTTAGGGAATTTAATTGATTGAAACTTCCATAAGAGTATTGAATTAATTAAGCCTGTTATTTTTCAAGTTAATAATATTGATTGAGAATAATCCTTTTGATTTTATTAGTGATGGAAGATAATTATAAATTTTTTTTCTAAAGAAGTATAGAAAGTTTTCAGTTACGTTACATTTGAGTTATTGTTTCTGGAAATATATTATCGTAGAGTATTGCTGAAAGTCAGGAAGATAGCCTTTAAATTGGAATGAAATTTTTAAGATTATGTTCATGTTGAGTTTATAACATTTTACAATTTTATATTTTTCTGACTGTGTTTTCTCATGGCGTTAAGGCTTTTAACTGAACGCTAATTTATTAAATTATAACAGAACTTTTGAATTATTTGTGAAGAAAGATCCATTAATTCTGATACAAAGAATCAGTAGTTTAAAGATAAAAATCTATATAAAATGAGGATTCAAATAGAATGAGAGAATTTAATTAATTGTATATTAATGACACTCTGGCAAGTAAATTTGTTTTAGATCTGTTAAATTTTGAGAATGAAATCAGAACGTCAAGATAAAATCTAAATTAAATAATTGAATAAACTCCTGTTTTAGCTTTTGATGAATTGTAGGAAGAGTTAGAAATTAATGCTGTAATACATTTATTTACAGCGGTTCATGTGTGTCCCCAAACCAACTTCTAGTACTACCACCCCTTTGGTTCCGCAACTTTATGTAACACCGCTTCACGACACCCGTTCAGACGACAGGTCTAGGGACGTAAGAGGACGTCGCCGTCAAGCCAAATTCAACCGGTAAAAGTTCACCGCCAAAAACAAGGTACTGTATCCCCGACGATAAAGCAACGTACAGACAAACGAAAGTGCAGTGTAGTGAAACAAAGGTTCATTCGAGAATGTCAATCAAAAGTGGGGATTCAAAATTATTATGAAATGGGTTATATGGGTTACTATCGACGAAACTTGGGTTCAACGGGCTTTTCTTTCTTGAGTAATTTTATGTTGAAGTTAATTATTTGTTATTTGATGACTGATATTGTTTGGTTTTGTGACGTATTGCTATCTAATCGGGGATAGTAATGCGCCCCCGAATCAGATGAAGAATGTCACCAAAGTAACATGAAATTATTGTTTCTGTTGTTCGATTTTAGTTGCCAATGTTTATTGAAGCTGTTTGTATTTTTCTATTATTTCAAATTGTAGTGTTATTCTATAGTATAAACCTATTAAATCAGGCATGGCAAGATTAATTGAAGTTTTCTTGACTCTAGCCCGTTCACCTGCATGAATTAGGTATAGACTCAGGTATTTTCTAGATGTGTCGGCCTATTTCTAAATTCTAAATTTCATTCAAAATTATCTTCTTTGGCAGACAACATTTCATTTGTTTTTTCATTACTTCGAATCTGTTCTCCTCTATGGACTGACTACGACAAATTCTCTTTTAATTTGTCGAGAGATATCAATACTTAAACTTCTACTCTCAAATGTGGATTTATCTCATATCCGTCTGATAAGGTGAATGTAATTTGTATCTTATTGGATTATGATGTTCTATTTTATTATGATAGTACATGAATATTCATGAACCCATTTTTTCCTGTAAAATACGTTCTTATTCTAGGCTAGAATTGTAGACTTTATCTGTCATTTGAATGCGGGGTTGTGTGTATTGCTATGGTTGAAATTTAGGTGAGTTTTCCATTGAGAAGCATTTTGTTCAATCATCATAATAATTATTCGCGAATAAATCTCTTGTAGATGAATTTTGATAGAAATGATTATTATCACTTACTATTTGATACTTTGTGGAGCTGTCTTACATGATATGAAACTCGACAGAAAAACTGAGAAGCCTTGAATTTTCTATCTACTTGAACATGTCCGTGGATTGTCTAAATCAGTAGAATTATAGAACTAGTTTTCAAAGATTTCGCCTTCAATTACATAAATTACATTCAATATATCTTTCAAGTTCATGAATGAGAAGCAATTTGAGTGTATGCTTACCATAAAGCCAAAACTCATGCAAGATCAATTTTGAAAATTTTCGCCTCCAATTACAAAATTTTTAATATTTAATTAATTTGTGATATTAAATATCACATTAAATATAAGTCTTAATAATAATTGGAGCTTTCAATAGGTCTTATAATGCATTCAATATAACTAGAGCAATACCAATTTGAATTCATCTGACCAAGCGTGTACATGAGTTACAAATAATTCTCGATCCATTAAGAAGCTCCACGCTATGAGCTGTGTCATGAACCATGCAAACAAATTATCTATAGTTGACTCAGAGTGTCTAGTTTTAAATGCTCTGCTTTGTGCTGTGAATGGTTGGTTCTGCTCTGAAACTGATCAACTAACGACCATTGTGTTGGAAATGAGTTTCCTAGTAAACCAGTTGGCAGCTCGTGAGTTATAGTTGCACATTTCAAACAATGCTAACAGTTTAAAGTGAAGTTCACTAGAACAGTTTTGAGTAGAAGTTATGGAGCTCTATTACTTTACACCACTTGACACTCAAGTATCTGTCACAACCAGTAGAATGAACTAACACTAGTAGAATGAAATAACACTAGCCACTGTATTTATCGGTCTCTTAATCGCTATAATCACTCGACTCTCACTCTCTCACTGTCGTTCTCACTGATTACCTCTATGATCTCTCACTCACTATTTCTCTAATGTTCTCTCTTCCTTCCTGAAACGTCATAATTTCATACCTCGTGTAAGGAATACATTTCGAGTTCATTTAAGATCCCACTCGATGAACTATAACTAGAAACTTCAATAAATTCACGGAAGAGACAGCAAATTAGAAGAGTCGACCATTTTGTGAAGATTTAGCAGGGTATTATCACATATTCATTATCATTTGAACATTATAGAATAAATGATCTTATCTTCTTATTGATCAATAACACCTCAGCTGCTAAATCATCAGCTTATCAACAGAGCGGACTCAATAGTATAATAGAGAAAAGATAAGCGTAAGGCTGGTTGCAGACGAACCACTATCGCATGTGGCATGTGGGACCGACATACCACAGAACAATACGACTAACTCATAGTGTAGATAATTCATACTACATATATAAGAAAACGCTCATTAGTGCGATTGTGGTACAGAAGCTAGGGGAAGCGTGGTGCTCAAACCAGTGGTACCACAATCGCAAGGAAAATAATCGCTACCACAGCGCGCAACGCCATGTTGTGCAAGTATCACTGCCATGCCTGCCAATGCATTACATAATTATGCGCTGCTTTTGTGGTACGACAGAAGAAAAATAGTAGCTCCGACATCCCACATGCGATAGTGGTTTGTCTACTCTTCTTTATCTCTGATAATATCCAGTTTCTAAATAAAATATTGAAATTGCATTTCAGCGTACTATGATCTCCCAATCATTCCACTTCTTTTCCACGTAATGAATTATTGTATAAATCAATATTTAATAATTGTTATTGAATATTACATATTTTGATTGAGTGTAACCATAGAGAAAAGATTCCTTTAATTAATTTATGTTATTCGTAGTCTATATCTTGCATTACGACGTTCTAAGCAACTTCTGCGATGAATGTCAGTGGCTGATTAACATAAATTTTGAACAATTTTATTCAAAGTTGGAGAACACCCCTTTAGAAAGCGGTTGCAGGTACAATATCATCACGTATCATTATAATGATTATAATTATGGCCAATGATATAATTATATTATGATTATAGTGTTTGTACAATAAATGAATGTATAAATATCGTTCATAGCAAAAAAATAAACATCACATGGATATGGATGAATTTTAATTAGCTATCTTTATCCAAACAATTTATGAAGAACTTTTATATGAAGCATCTACGTTACAAAGTTGCAAGATTTCCAGAAGAAGACGAGAAATGGAAAATTGGTGGAGAGTCAATCACGTGGAAATTTCAAACGATTTTGCGGCCTCCAATGAACGATATAGAAATGGAAGAAACACAAAACAAGCAGAAAATTTAAATTAATTGGCCGTTCACATTTGAAATTGGTGGATGGGAGAGAAAGTTCTCGTCATTATTATTTTAGTTTGGATGGAGCGTGTCCATATTCTGTCAAACATCTGAATTCACATTTTCAGGATGCTCACAAAGTGGCATTCAATTTTATTGTCTGGGTGCATATTTTTCTGAATCAATAAGGAAACTCTGAACAGTCCAAAACATGTTGACGATAGAAGGCAATGCTCGGAGCTGGACATTGTTACTTCCTTATTGACATTGTCAAGTTGAAAGGATTGTTGAAGAGTTGAAGTTGCAGAATACTTTTTGCTTGCACGTGATTGGCTCTCTCATGCTTCCCGCCGCCATCATGCTGTTGAAATGTTTTAAAATGTACCAAAAAATTGAAATTGGTCTGTTTGTTCATTCCATTTGGAAATGTACGGCGGTCAATTTGTAACAGTCTTTCAACATTTCAACGGTTTGGAGCTGAAAAGAATTAATAATTTATTATCGTAGGTGATGGTGATTATTGATGAATAAATTATTCTTTTTCTCATGCGTTATCATTACGATGAAGGATATCATGTAATAGTGGAAAAAGACTACTTTTCTATGAATATTCATTTTCGATACCGTACTCTATCATGCAGATTAAGATAACATGTTCTGACACAGTCTATTGTTTTTCGAAGATAAATTCATTTTTGCCGTATTTATCATATTATTATAGCAGTTTATATTTTAAAGAATAAGACGTTGGAATTAATTTTGAATAAAAATACAGTAGTATTGACAACATTAGCGTCTTATTCTTCCAATTACGGATAAATATCACAACATCTCTTTTTATACAATAAAATTATATGTTTCCTCATCTTTCTCAGCTTGTCATTTTTTGTGATTGATCAACTGATGAATAGATGGATCGAGAAGAAAAACGTTCTAATGTGAAACAGGATTCATCGAGAATTATTGGCATTTTAGGGAACGCACTGTAAAACCCCCGAGTTTGCAAGCAGATGAATTATTAGAATAGACAGAACGTGTTCATTTGATTAACAGACTTACTCTCAACAAAAGGATGATTAGCAAAGTATACTTTGACTATGAACTACCAAGTGTCAAATTTGATTCCTCCTGCATAGATGGAGTACAAGGCAGGAGGATTTCAGTAGCTGAATAACCCTATATAATATATCATTCATGGATATATATTTAGTGAACAAGTTGCTCCTTCTACTACAGGGAAATAAAAGCTCGGTTCAAGAGCAGAGTATTTTCTGCTGTCTCCGACAGACTAATTACTTCGACTGTGATTGTCATTCCTTTTGTTGGCACTGATTAAACATCAAATGTTTAATGTTTAATTGGATGTTAGAGATTTTCTAACATCTCATTCACACCTAGAGATTCCTTGGGTTGTTCAACCTAATCATCTCATTGGTTAATTTGTTGATGCACTAACACGTAACCAAGAGTATGATATCTTCTTGGAATTTTATTCAATTTCTTTCCAGTTCTTATTGAATTCTTTCTCATTATTTTATCATTCTTATTGTTTCATCTCTTTCTTTTCTTAGAATATAATTCTATTCTTCTTCTTCTCATTATTTTTCTCCATTCTACGGAGATATTTTTTGATTGAAACTAGTTTATATCTGTTAGATAATTTTTTGATCCCAATTCTGGATATTTTCCAAATTATGAGGATACCATCGTCATCCAATAAATGTAATTGCAATGCAGTGGAGTTGGTAATCTACATTCACTTCAATAAGGACAAAAACATATTGAATTATTTATTGGTTCGCTGTTTTGCATGAAAAACTTGATTAAGCTTTCACTACGAAGCATCTTATTCTCCACTTCATACTTATAAGATGATACGATCACGAACGATTCATGAAATCTGTGGAATCACAAACTTGAAAAGAGGGACATAACATTAAAAAATCAATAAAATGTGCTGTGTAATAATATGCATGTACACATGCTTATTACTCAAGAATCGTATTGAGAGGATGATGACAATGATTATGTAGAGGTATATGATCATTAGGAACATACAATTACAAGAAGAGAGAGATGAGATAACAAGGGAGTGCAAAGAACGAAAATGCGATCATGTGTTGAATTACAAGGGCAACATAAATAGAAAGGGAACAATAGAGAAAAAAGAGAAAATGCCACAACCATGCCTTGAATAGTTTTTTAGTTCAAGTACATGGTAGAAGTACCATGGAAAGAAGTAAGGAAAACTAATTTAATTAGAAAAAATAAAAAGAAGAATGGAAAAAAGAAGATGGAGAATAATAACAAGAAGAACTAGAACAATAACTAGGAAAGCGAGAAGAACAGGGAGAACAAGAAGAACAAGAAGTACTAGAAGAATAAGAACAAGAATGACGAGGACCTTGAAAATCGTGATGTGTGGATTCAGGGACAATAGAGAAGTACAACCATGCAACAATTTCACGGTGAAAAGGCTTGGAAATGAGGGGAAATGCACTCAAGTTGATAACTAAAAAAAAGAGACCACATCACGGGTCTATCACTCCAACCTTGCCAGTATCATTTGTACACATCTTTTCAGAGTAACTGTTACTGTAACTGTCATTAATGGATATTTGAATGCAGCAAAGTTTACCAGAGTTTGAGCCCTACTTTAGAGAATTCATACCCGGCAATGTTTAGTCTTCAAACTTTCTCAATATGAAGTTTTGCTCGTGAAGTACTATACTCTAGTCAACTGGAAAAGCGGTTACTCTTGTCATTTGTCTTCAATGTTGGAGACGCGCATGCAGTAATTATTGTCTTCCTTTGTCTTCTTGAACTTGAGGTGGGTCCACTTGTTAGACTAAATTAGTGCCTGAAAATCGTGAAAGACGAGACTATCTTATTTGAACGGACAACTATCGTGTTGTACGTTTTCCCCAATTTACATGGGAAAAAAATTAAATTCAGTTTTCAAAATCAAATTGAAATCGAGTATTCGATTAATCGAATAAGAATTTGAGTATTGATTTTTGTATATTCAATTTCATATTTCCAAACCTATAGACTCTGTTTTATTATTAATTTATCCATTAGTAAGAAATTACTTTTTATTAAAATAACATTGTATAAAATATACAATTTATTTTTTTTACATTGAATAAAATTTATAGAAATAACATTGGAAAAGGAAAAACAGGCGAACCCTTCAATATTCCTCTCAAATTTGAATTATTATTAGTTTGAAATAAGTTTGGATCACTATTTACTTTCAACTCCACATCACAATTTCAAGTCTAAAAATATTTTCACTTCAAATCAATAGTTTATAGAAATATCTTTCATTGGAAATGAAAGTTTTTATCTATAATATCCAAGTTTGTATAGGAAAATTGTATTTTTCTACTTTTTGACAAAATTTTGTTGCTTCGATGTTGATTGTGTGTGGAATATGAGGTCTCTTTCTCATAATCTGCCACAGCCTCAGCAATCTGTTGAAACAATTCACTGTAAGGTTTTTGAATATGTCCAAGTAGACTACTAAATAAAATATGCTGAACATATTCGAACATGTTTGATAAATGACGGAGCTGTTCTGTTTCTCTAAAGAACTCTTAATTTCTCCATGCACATTTCTTCTATCACAAGCGAGCATTTAAAAGAAAAAACCTCTCACCTTGAAAAAAATTCCTTGATAAGAACTGTTGTGGCTTGAGAATCTAAATGAATATAATACATTTTCCTCAATCTATTGCAGTTACAGAGACGAGAATAGAATGGAAAGTCTTGTTGAGGAATAAATGTTTTAAATTATGGTTCTCAACCATCTAAGAAGGAACTCAACAATTTAGATGCAAATACTAAAATTGTTTTGCTCTCACGAAATGATTATACGGTTTACATAGCTAACAAGCACTAACAAGCCACAAGTGACTATATTCGCAAAACAGTTTGAGGAAAAGTGGCATATAATTCCAATTCATGGAAATGATCTTGTCAGAGATGAGGCTCGATTTCACCAGAAAATGTCCCTTTTCCTTGAGTAAGGGGAAAGGGTGGAAGCAATATAATGTGTAATATATTGTGATCATTCATCGTATTTCAATAAAAGCAGGAGTATGAGGAGGTGTCTTGAATTCTGACACTTTTTCCTTGAAAGTGTTGACATGATGTTAGGAACAAACATGAGAAACAGTACTCCAAGTTTCTTCCATCATCGTAGGTGAAAAGGTTTTCAGGAGAGAATTCAGCGCCAATTCTGCTGAAGTGTGCTCAGGCGGGGGTTCTATACAGGTGCAATATTCTTGGAAGTTTAATATTCTCCAGGGAAAAGAATTTCTATTCCGCAGAAAAAGAGTGAGATTTCTGCAACCTCAAACTATACTTAGTTTTAGAGTTTAAAGTCAACGATCGAAGCTAGCCTGAAGTAGGCTACTTCTGGTCGAATAAATATTTTGTCTTTTACTGAAGATTTCGGTGAAGAGGAACCTTCACGTGCATTCACATGATGAGTCCAATCTGAAATGGAAATGAGTCTAACGAATCTAACTTCTTGTTGATGAATAATGTGGACACAGAAAGTATATTCGATTGTAATATGCAGGCGAGCGAAGCGACCTTGCTGATTTTAGTATTTTTTTATCTGCAGGGGTCTATATTATCTTTCAAATACAATTGATTGATTTCATATTGATGGCTTATAATTTATAGTATGAATTATAATACAAAATAATTATTTCGTTATTTCTAATGGCTGAAACTGTTGCTACAAATCAGTATAACTCTTAAGGCTGTCCACTAACAGCTGTCATCAGGGATAGGCTTCTAACATTAAATAAACAACCAAACAATAAATCAACCACTGGAAAATAACAAATTACAATGATAGAAAAATAATTAAACCTTAAATAAAGCAACAAAGGAGAAGAAAAAACAAAAATCAGAAATACGAAAACCTCATCTCACAAATTTTGCTCGAAGCATTTCACTATGATCACAACAATGTGAGTCGACTGTGCATGTGCATGCATGTTCCACCGTTAGTGACCAGCCTGAGAAAGCCTGCCTGTCCTTTGCGATTATTGTTTTAGGTGATGAAAAATATGAACGAACCATAATATTATGCAGCATTGAAAAATCTATAGAGGTAATATTTTGAAGGTTTAATACTGTGCTGTTTGCATTATTATACAGAGTGAGTCATATGAATGGGAACCCTTCAATAAGTTGGAGACTGTTGTATATAATATAATACTGTAACTTTCAGGATAAGCTATTGGTCAAATACTCTACCTTTTGACGTACAACTGAATTTGAACCCCTCATAAGGGGGTGACTTAGGGGCTGTAACTCAGTTATTTTAAATGTAAACACCCATTGTGTGGTCATCATTTTCAAGGCTCTTCTAAAACAAGAAAGATGACATCAATAGAAATGTTCCATGATACTTTTATCCAAGATGGCGGCTGATTTAAGTCTTGGTTTTGAAAGAAATAATTGATAAATTCAACCAGCCGCCATTTTTGATAGAAGTATCATGGAACATTTTTATTGATGTCATCTTTCTCGTTGTGAGAATTCCTTCAAAATTATGAACCACACAATCGGTGTTCACATTTAAAATATCCGAGTTACAGCCCCTAAGTCACCCCCTTATGAGGGGTTCAAATTCAGTTGTACGTCAAAAGGTAGAGTATTTGACCAATAGCTTATCCTTAGAGTTGCAGTATTATATCTACAACAGTCTCCAATTTATTGAAGGGTTCCCATATATATGACTCACTCTGTATAATATAATACTGTAGCTTCACCATATAGCCTCACCATATATATTACTGTAGCTTCACCAGTTTCCATAGTCATGTCAATTACTCACCATCAAATGCCATAGTAACATCCTATTCTACCAATATTGACATTTGTTAGTGAATCTCAACATTTGTCACTGATATCAGCATTCCTATTAAATAGCATCAATTTTCCAATTCAACCAATCTTGACAGCTTACGTGAATCTGACTAAAGCATTTGGGACACATCAACCACTAAGATAACAACCGCTAGTTGAGATTCAACGTGTGGGAAACTTGGAAACTAAACTTGCTTGTGCCATAAATTAGAGGATAATTGGATATTGGTGCTTTGTGCAACATTCAGCGAACTTTCAGCTTCCTGGAATTGGAAACTCATGCAAGTAATTTATACTAGGTGTAGCATGTACATTCATGGATCATGAATGTGTGTGTGAGAGTATTTCTAGGTAAGGAGAGAGAGAAAGCGAGGAAAGAGAAATATTTGATATGTATTTAGAGAGAGAAACAGAGGGGAGAGAGATCGATTGCCTTTATTAAGGGCGGAGTTTGGTCTCCAGGTCTTCTCTGCCACACAATCCTAAGAGAGAATTGAATCGCTGACTTTATTAAAAACTTAGGAGCGCCAAGTTAGGGCCCTCTCTTACAGTTATCCCTCCATACAATTCCAAGTAATAAAGTTACAACTAAAACACATCATATACCATAAATTAAAGTTGAAGAAAACAATAACATCAACAACAAAAATTAATAAACAAGAAAAGTAGAAATAGTAAAATTAAAAAAGGATAACCCTTCGAATGAAAAAATAAAACTGGAATTTCTTCCGAATTTAAGTTCGTAAAAGGAGATTATGCAAAAGAAGAGAAATGTGAATACAGTGGAGAATGCTCAGTCCAAATCCATAGATTTTTCCAGTAGAAGTAATTGAAGACGGAAAAGAGTAAGAAAAGGAAAAAGGAAGAGAGAAAGAGAGAGAGAAAAAAATGATATAGATAAATAAATTGAGGTGGGATAAAAAAGCTGAAGAATATGCTGAGAAGAAGATAATAGCATGGAAACCAGAATTGAAGAAATAATAAATATTATAAAAAGTGAGAAGATTTCTCATAATATTATTAATATGGATAATGAAAGGAGGAGCAAATCGGTTAAAAATTAAGAGAAGAGAAGAATGACAAACAGAGTCTGTATAATAAATGAGATAAAATTGTTAATAAATGCGATATGAATGCGTAAACCTGTTCAAAATGAGTCGATTTCCTGTTATATGTGTATGGATTGATACATGATGAATTTTTCGTCAAATAATATGACTTGCTGCTATATTATTATATGATATGAGTGAAAATCCATATTGCAAATTACCTACCAGTATCCAAATTAAGAGGAAAATGAGAATAAATTTCAGTTATCAATAAGCCCTATTTCTGTAATGCTTGGTCAAGCGTAGTAATTTATTTCGCCATGAAACATCAATATTTGAAGCTTGCACTTTTTATACGCTCTCATACCTCCATATTCCCTCTCACTCACTCCCAGTGCTATATCTAAGTTCATATTTTGCCGCACCAACACATTGCCCCCAGGTGAATCGATTGGCAGCATCTCCTTCCCATACTGAGATTCACTAAAAACGGTGAGCATTTGTCGAATGTGAAGCGTTGATGCTATTTATAATGAATGCTGACACCAGTGACTCATAGTGAGATTCACTTGAATGTGTCAGTATAGGTTGAATGGGGAGCGTTGATGTAACTGATATAGGATGCTGACTGGTCAGCACTCCTCATAAATAATATCTCATTCAGCTAATGCTGACCGTTTCAAGTGAATCTCTATATAGACTGCTCGAAGGCTTTTCATGACAGCCTATCTGTTTTCGCCACCCCTGCCTATAGTTCTTCTTTTTACAGGGTTAAATGTCAGCACTTTCTTCAGGTGAGACTTATCTCCTCTTACCAGGCATCAGACTACGTGCATTGAATTTCCCTACACTTTATTCCATCCAAGATGTCTGGGTTATCGAACAAGGCCCTCATTTTTCTGTTTTACTTCCTTATACATTTTTGGCATCCTACACATGTCACAAAAGAGTTCATTTTGAAACACTGTCAGCTATATAGTTTTCTATTCTTATTCCTAGACACTCTTCAAGTGTATTTGAGATTGATTCAATATATTCCCAGTGTAATTGATGAATGATATTTTCTACCAGAACAGAAAAATCATCTCAATTTCAAGAGTAACCTAATAATTTCATAGCAGTCCTGTTTTGCTATAGGTAAGTTGATTACACACACATACATTTTTGAACGTTCGATTTTTTGCAGTCTCTACACCTATTCTACCAGATTAAACGGAACTTGGCAAACACATGAACAAAAACACAAGTTACGTTCAATCTAAGGCTATGCGCACAGCATTTAGTCAAGACAAGACAAGACATGATCAGACACGTTTAGTCACAATACTTCACATAGTTGCTTATGAAGACATGTAATTGCAATGACTAATCAGTGTGAGTTGTGTCATAAGCTATAATGTGAAATATTGTGACTAAACGTGTCTGGTCATGTCTTGTCTTTTCTTAACTAACTGGTGTGCGCCTAGCCTAATAGCATTTATTGAGGATGGCAAAGGGCAAAGAATCTTTCGTCCAGAAATCGGTGTGTGTGTAACTAGCCATGAAAAGGATGAATCCATCCAATCAAACTCCAGATAAAAAAGTGTCATTTCAATTATTTCCATCACCATAGAAAAGGACCTCTACCATATAAAGGACTCCATAGAAAGGAGGTGATGGAACTTTACCTTACTTGAACTCTAGTTGCCTATAGAACACTATACAGTCATAAAAGACGATTGGGCGGGCGAAGCCCGCCTCCCAGCTGGAGCGCGAAGCGTGGAGGCTGCTAACCCACCCTACTGGGGTCATCATTATAGCTTGAGAAACTCGACCTAACCTGCCAGTTCGTGATTAATTAATTCACTTATTGATTGAATCAAACACAACTGATTTGAATGATTCACTGATGATTGGTAGACTTATTGAACAACATTTAAAATATTTCTCTATTGATTCATCGATTTAATTATCACACAATTGGAATGATTCATTGATAATTCATAGACTTATTAGAACAATATTTGAAATACTTTTTGTGTGCAGCTCTCAACAGAACTGGACGAGTTCCTGGATGACTACAACAGCCAATCCCGAGCTCCAATGAAGTTGGTGCTTTTCCTGGACGCTATCACCCACGTATGCCGCATCTCTAGGATTATCAGACAACCTCTGGGCAATGGCCTCCTACTTGGAATGGCTGGATCAGGTAAGCGTTCATAACCCACATTCAGGAAAAATGTTGAGATATTCGTAAAGCTGTAACAAATAAATGTACCGGTAGGAATAAATCTTTGTAAAACTCACGTAGTTATAGCTATATCATGTACATATAGATCTAAATTATGTAAAATATGGTTTATCCATATTCATTTACATTAATGGATTCAGTTGTCCAGATTGTATACTTTGTTTTTCGTTCAACAATGTACAGTAAATTTGATCTATCAAACGATTATATTGAGTATAGTGAGAGTATATTGAGATACACCGAGATATATCGAGATGAGACGCCCTCCCTAAAAACATTTTCGTAATTTCCTTTGTCTGCCTAATGAATTTAATAGTACAGTTGCTTTCGATGTATCGAATGTTATATGTTGCACCATGTTGTTGGAGCCATACGGAATAGCTGTATTGAAATTGATACGTCCGTTGTCTCGATTGTGCCCGATGTTATTTTGTAAGGAATGATGATTTCGCAGATTGCTTAAAGTGAATTCCATTATACAGAGTTGGTAAAAATTATGAAAATAATTTAATTGTATGGTATGAAAATAGCTTAATATCTCTTTTAAAACGATAATTTGACAAAAGGTTCAATTTAGGATCCTATTTTAATTTTAAAAAAACTACTTTTCTGTATTAGATTATTCTTCTGGAAAAATTACTCTAGTAAAATAAATATTTAGCTGTTTCCATCATTTTTACTAACACTGTAGAAACTTCAGCCTTGACTCAAAAACTGGAAACGAAAACCTTAACCTACTTCCAAAGCTGAATTTGAGTACGAACATTCGTTATTCTCTACTCAAAAACAAACAGAGTTTATCACAATTCTCGCGTTGGATCACTTACTCAGCTCATAAACCACAAACAGAAAGAATTTATGGTCCGTATCATACAACTCACACAGTTCCAGTATATTTACACGGAATCGATAGCAATAAATTTAGAAGTGCAAACTTCTCTGAACGAATCAATCTATCGTTAGAAACATCCACTTGTGCTACAGTTTTCCATAGTCGGATTCACTTCAATCTGTCAGAATTCCCTGTGAATAGCATCAATGGTTTCCCCTTCAATCAATTCTGAAAGTTTATTTTATTTATTTATACAATATGACAATTTCCACTGAGTCTAACAAGACCCAAAGTGATAAAAAACAAAATAGCACTGTGCATGAATAAACTATAAGTATTAATGTGAAACTAAAATTATAATAGATGACCACAGTAAACCTCAATGTAGATTACTACAAAAACAAGATAGAAATAGAAAAATTAGAAGAAGAAAAGGAAAAGAGTCATGCAGTTCGTGAACCCATGCAAAAATCATTATCTACATTTCTTAAGTAATTGGAGTTTATACAATACAATATGTAAATATATAAAAAGTATACAAAGTTTATAATAGAGTATTTATTTATTTGAAAATATAAATATTTGAGGGTACCAGAAACTAAATCCCATTATTGTCCTCATAACGCACATATAGCATACAATTTGAAAAACAATGCATCAAAATGAAGTTAAAATAACTAATTTACTATTGAGTTTTGGAAAAAAAACTGAAAACAAGATGCAAACAAAATAGTAGAAAGGCTTGCAAATATGAAACTACTCTTATAGTAGCAGATAAAAGAAAAAGAAAGAAATATGTAACTAATACTATAGAGAAACAATAGCGTAAGTAGATATCCCATGGTATAGGGCGTTTATGTCGCAACTTTTACTGTTATCTCAAGCCGATTACTGTCGACTATTGTCGATTTTTACTGTTTTGACCGGGTGAGAGTGTATGAACGGCACAATATGAGAGACTACCAGCGTCATAGAGCTTCACGGGAAAGAACTACGTGGACTATCGGCTTGAGATAACAGTAGAAGTTGCGACATAAACGCCCTATACCATGGGATATCTACTTATGCAGTTGTTTCTCTATGCTAATACTGAAGAATCCAAGAAGAAAACAAAAAGGAAGCAAAGAAAAGAGAATAATGGGAAACTTTCCAAAATGTATAATGTGTGTGTAGTGTATAATGTATAAATATTGAATAGTTTATTCATGTACTGCTCTGAATTTCACTAACCAGCGACTCATACCTTTTTCCAAGTGTTGAGAAAGTTCTACTAAGTAAGTATTGTTCTTACTTATTCCATGCACAATAGAAATAATAACATGAACATTCCTTCTATGGTCTGTTATATCACCATGGTAACGATAATATCCCCTATCCATTCATCTTCCTTTCTCACTATGAATCCATTTGAAGTTACAATTTTCCATCCATGTTTTCGTGTTCTTCAGCATCTACGTTAAAAACATAACAATATTATAACTGCACTTCCACTTCTTCTGAACAGTTTCCCCATCATCTACAGAAACATGCCAGATTTAAGTGATCAGTATTCATTTAAGTGAAACATGCCATCTACAGCCAGATTTAAGTGAAATGAATATCTTACTCTCAGATTTAACTGAAACATGTTCTTGACAACGATGTGAAGTACATGCTGAATTGTGGGTTGTACACACAACGATCATTATATTTTTAATGTTTCCTCAATCATAACTAATGCATAGAATGAACTTGTATATCCAAATACACATGTATCTTCAAACTCTCTAGAGAGTGATCTATGATCTTTTACATTTTTTATCGGCAATGTCATATAAGCATTTCCAGAGATCATTAGAATTATTAACAATAGCTAATGATTCATCGTTATTTGAACAACCATAATGGAAATGTCCGGTTTCTAATATATCCAGTAATTCAAAAATTTCAGATAGAATTGGAAAGTGAAGATTTTCTGTTTTTGTTAATGCAAGATCACTCACCTCATCACCCGTTGAAAATTTAATATTCTTTGCAATTAGATCAAATTCATTGAATGAAATTGTCATCAAGAGATGAGATAGTTTCTTGAACTTTGAAAAGCTATAACAATCAACCATATTTTTCAGTTGAGTGTATGTACAGGTAAAACGTGATAAGAAACTATTTGACTGAACTTGTATCTGCACACTATACTACACACTTCTATAAATAGCATTGAGCTTCAACGCATGTGAGATCTTTACAGCTCAACTAACAAAGCGATACTGAACGATTAAACCTAGACATTGCAGGTACAATGGAAAATGAAAACAATCGAGTATACACTAGAAATTTATTTACACAATTCACTACAATTGTTAATCACTTCCTCTTCAATTTTTATTAGTTTACTAACAGAGAGTTTATGGGGTCTGTAATAGCATAGATAATCATTTATATCATTCAAATTCACTGTGTTTAAGAAAATGTCTTTTAGTTGTTTCACCAAATGATGATTTTCATGAGTTGAATGTTTAATTGCAATTTCACAGGCATCATACCAATCAATACACTGTTCTAACCTCATTTCCAATTCACTATCAGCTTGCATCCACTTGCATGGGTCCATGATGAGCAAATGAAGAAACTATACATATGTCGGTACTAATATAGAGAAATTAAACGGTTCCTGTGCCTTCCCTCCAATGCAACATACACGAGCAGTATGATATTTCAATGCTTGCATACAATAAACACATTGAATTTCTTGTCCGTTATAGAAAAAGCCATATCTTGCAAAGTTTTTCTTTTCTGTATTTGAATAGAATTGACATTTTTTCATGCTAAGCATTCTATTGTTTTCGCACATGAAATTTGGAGATGAGTCCATATTTTTCATTATCAAACTATTGTAATGAACCGCCGCGAAGAGCACACATCGGCCCTGCGGATTGCGATGATGAATTTCACAGGCATTATAACACCAAGAACTTGTAAAGTAGTTAAAATTTGGTTTCTCAATTTCATCCGGTAAACAACATACGTTTTTGTGTAACCTTCTAAGAAACTTAGCTTTCTCTGTACCTTTTGTGTAGATTTTATCATATCCTTCAAGATAAGATATCAATAATTTGTCTGTATAAATAAAATGACCATCTTCCCAGCATATTTTGTGATAATTGTTCTCTGCCCATGTTTCTTGCTTACGCAATTTAGCATTCAATTCCGACTTTGCAAATGGTGACTTGAAATGTAACACAACAAAGCTATTTACCTGATCTACGATTCCGATTTCTTTCACGATAATTTGATTAGAATTTCCCTTGAACCAATGCATGTTGACTGTTGCAAATTTTTTACAGGAGAGAGTTTCTTCCTCCTCTTGTGCTGTTTTGTCCTCCTCCATTGTCCTCTGTTCTCCTCCTCCTCCTCCTCCTTCTCCTCCTCCTCCATTCTCCTCCTGTGGTTTAGGTGTACTACATCTTGAGTGATAGTAGAAGAAGTCTTGTTCGGCGTTAAGATCACACTGTGTGTCAATAGATTGTGTTTTCTTCTCAGAATTAGAAGACATTATAGGTGTACTACATCTTGAGTCATAGTAGATGCTGTCTTCCTCCTCCTCCTCCTTATCAAGATCACACTGTATCCCGATAGAGCGTGTTTTCTTCTCAGAATTAGAAGACATTCTAGATGTTAACCGATCAAAGCTGAAACCTCAAATGAGTAAAATTTGAAAAATGCAATACTTATATAGCTTGTGCTCTATCGAGAAATTACTGAACTTCCTTCACCATGGAAGTAAGAGGAGTGTACTCCATGATACGATCACTGATTAAAATGCAATAAGCGGAAGTATTTGGAGGTACAGCTTCCTTAAATTCCATATCTATTCTAATATCTGTGGAGGATTTCAAATGAGAAGATTGATGTGAACAGTCAATTACAATCAGGGGTGTTTTAGTACAAAATGTGTCAAAATCAATCTCTGTTCCAAGCTCAGTATTGATACTATGGTTATAGTACGCCGAGGGAAAATCCAAAAACATACGGTACATCAATTCTTGTTTACCAAGGAGGTTTTCATAAGGAAAATAGTCAGAGTTCAAGTAGACCTTTGCATTTTGAAGATTACAACTATCAAATTCTGAGATTGATTTATTAATTTTATTCTTACGATCTGTTTGAAACGCTAAAACAACATACTTTGGTGTGTCGAGATGGGATGCAGTTTTTACTGCCCAAGAATGAACAGTGCTATTTTGTAAATTTGGTAATTCTGAAATCTCCCAATGACGAAAGCTCAGCTTCAGCGGTGTATCAGCATCGAGCAATCTCAAAAATTTCAACCTCACATGATCTTCTAAAGTAATATAGGGAATTCTCCATTGAAGCTTCGTTATTTTTATATTAAAGTTTGTTGCTTCTGTAGACTCAATGCAATTGAGATCTGTTGGCGATCTTAATAATACAAGTTCTTGTTTCAAGTTTAAAATTATTCTTTGAAAGTCTTCAAAAAATGGTAAAACTGATTTAAGAGGCACACAGAATGTAAACTTATTATCTTTTAGTGTATATCCTGCTCTGTCAAACCCAGCCAAGTGATATGTGTTCTTATCAAACATATTTTTCACTAGTATAGCTTTAATTGTTGATGTTAATCCAATTAGTCTTGATTTAGAAATTTGTTGTCCAGCCAATTCATATTGAATTTCATCAAAGAGATTTCCAATGAGGTTACTGGATAATATATACTTAGCTTCTATCGGAGCATCCCCGGCCTTTGCAGCTGGTTTTGTACACTTCACCTCCCCCTCAATAAATATAAATGATTTGCATGGAAGACTGTACTGATCCATAGAAGCCACATGGATGCGAGCTTCATCTGAGGGTTTTATTTCTTGACCCGAATATACTGTATGAGTATGGAACTGAAATTTAGTAATATCATTATAGAACTCGAGTTGAGATTCAACATCGAGAATTTCACTAATTGCTGCGCCGTACATGACGCCAATCTACTATAAATCCCAACTTTTCCAATATTCTCGCGCTTTTCGCTGATATAGCACGTAGCTTTTTAGGTGTTGACTCTATCACGTTCGAGTCTCTAATGAGCTTCTGTGAGCAAATGCTAGTGTGTGGTTTGAAAACGAGGAATCCCATTTCAAGTTCTTTGTTTTTCACGAATGTGAAGTCTAATTGTAATTATATCTCCTCGGAAATCAATAAACGATCCTTCTTGATCGGTTACCTTTACATTAATGCTTTGAATTCTATGTGTGTTTAAAGGCATATAGATTATCGGATTAGGTGTTTCATTTATCAAATACCCACTAGGTACTCTAGGTGAGAACTCGTATAAAATATCTTGATGAGACTTAAATCTTGATGAGATTTTAATTTATCTGTCTACTTTTAACTGTAATATTATTTTAGGTGCTGATTTCAATGTTGATTTCAATGTAGACTCTAATTATAGAAACGAATTATTAAATTTATTGTCAAGCTATAATATGTGTATTACAACTAGAGAAACGACGAGACCAAATTTTCATTCTAGTGGTACATGCATTGACAATATTGCCACAGATATTCATCACAGCAGATGGGAAAGTAAAACTGTGTATACTGCTTTGTCTGATCACTTAGCTATAAGTTTAAATGTAACCGTTGAAAGAATGTTGGCTGTTAGCGAGCATGAAGAGGGAAATAAAATTCTAATTAGACAAATTAATGAGAATAGGACAAATATCTTTCTTGCACACTTGGAGTCAATAAATTGGTTAGCTGTTTATCAACTGAATAATATTGCTGAGAAGATACAAAAGTTTAATGAACTTTTTTTGCGGTCGGTAAACTCGGCCTATCCATTAAAGCTTAGGAAAATATGTTCAAATAAAGGTGAGAGTAAAAAGTGGTTTACATCAGAGTTACAAACCTTAAAAATAAAGTGTGAACAGATTTTTCATTTGTATAAAGATTTTCCTAGCGATACAATGAAGATTGCTTATAATGAGCATAGAAACTATTATAGATCGGCAATTAAGAAAGCTAAGCGTGAGTTTAATAGTAAAGTTATTCAGGACAGTAAGAATAAGAGTAAGGCTGCTTGGGAAGTTGTGAATAGGCACCTTTGCAGGAATAGTTCTTCATCCAAAAAATCTTGTGAGCTACCAGTTAACGATATTAACAATTTTTTCATAGATAAGATGGACAAACAAAGTAAAGAAATTCCTAAGAGTAGATTTGATTTCAACTATTACGTTCAACAGATGTCTAAACCCGAATCTAAGTTTAGTTTCAGGCGCTTCAAGGTCAAGCAGGTACTTGAAACCATAAAAAAATTAAGTAACAGCAAATGTTTGGATATAAATGGTCTGAACTCTGTTATTTTAAAGATTGCTGCTCCAAATATAGCGAAAGTTCTAACACACATTTTCAATATGTGCATAGAGTTAGGAATATTCCCAGATGAGCTTAAGAAAGTAAAAATGATACCAGTTCATAAAAAAGGTGACAGGACGAAAATAGAAAATTATAGACCCATTTCCATAGTGGAGATATTGTCTAAAGTTTTTGAAATTCTCCTTCATGAGCAACTAGTCGCTTATTTCGAAAACAATAAGATATTGTCAAAAGACCAGTATGGCTTTAGGAAAAATTTAAGTACAAGTGATAATGTTTTGAACCTTGTAGAGGGAGTTATCAAGAACTTGGAGCAGCAAAGTAAAGTTAAACTAAGAGCTTTTGATTTAACTAAAGCTTTTGATTCAGTTGAGCATGAAATTCTATGTAATAAACTCTCTTTTTATGGCATTGAAAAAGCGGCAGTAGATCTTATTCGTTCCTACCTTGGTGACAGAATGCAATTTGGGTTTAGGAATGGTGAGTTCTCAAGTGGCAAAGTGGTCAGGTATGGTGTACCGCAAGGTTCCATACTTGGGCCGCTGTTGTTTATAATATACATCAATGACTTGCCAAACTCAATAAGTAGTTTCTGCAAAAACAGTTGTTCTTTCCTTTTTGCCGATGATCTGGGCTTGAAAGTCAGTGGTACTGATGAACAGCATATCAATGCAGTGCTTGAGAGAAGCACATTGACTATTGAAGACTGGTGTGCTTCCAATAATCTGAGTCTCAACTTGTTAAAAACCAGTGACCTCCAATTTAGTTTCAATACGAGGTTTACTTGCTTGGGTTCTCTGAAATTCTTAGGTCTTATGCTGGACACAAACTTGAACTGGAAATGTCACATAGATTATACATCTGGTAAGCTCAGTAAAGGGATATTTCTTTTGCATAGACTAAGCAATATTGTCGAGCATGATGTCTTAATGAGTGTCTATTATGCGCACATATATAGTCACTTAGCTTATGGTGTCCAGCTATGGGGAAATTGCTCTACGGCTGTTACACTTTTTAAATTACAAAAAAAAGCTCTTAGAATTATTTGCCATGCACCACCGCTTGCAAGTTGTAAACCTCTCTTTCAAGGATTAGGTGTGTTGACTCTTCCATCACTATATGTGTATGTGTGTTTGATTTACATGAGGAAGAATGTGGGCAAATATGTTATAAATAGTGATGTACATAATTATTCTACTAGACACAGGGAGGACGTGAGAGTAGATTCACACCGTTATACTGGCACTCAGAGAAACTGGCAATTTACTTCTATAAAACTGTTCAATAAACTTCCTCTAGAGACTAGGCATCTAGAAATCGAAGAATTTAAAAGATCTATCAAAGCTATTCTTCTACAAAAATGCCTCTATTCAGTTGAGGAATTCTTTGCATAGCCTTAATACAATATTTGTTAAGTAGCACGCCTTCAATACTTACCTATAATTAAAAGTGTTTTATGACTTTAGACATATTGATTGGTGTAAATGTTTGTTTGACGATTGTTTTAACATGTGAAAGTGTTTCTGACAATAAAAGTGATTTGATTTGATTTGATTTGATTATATAATATGTTTCTGTTTGCCATCGGAGTAACTCCCACAGGCTATATTGCACTCAACTACAATAGAGTCAATATTTGTTATGCTAACTAAATGCTGAGAATAATACCATTTATTCGGTTGTAATATAACATTATCAAAACCAAGCATTTTTCCTATTGAAGTAGATGATGTAAAGTCAATAGGCTTATCAGAACAAATTTCGAGCTTCATAGTATTCGTGTTAGCTCTTATATTAAGTTTCTTTTCGTCACTATTCAATTTACTCTTTAAAGCTAATATAATGTCATCAACTTCATATGCACCCGTACCAAGATCAATTAATTTATCACCATATTTGAAGGTAGAATTTTTACCTTTTATAACATTTGC
This sequence comes from Nilaparvata lugens, assembly GCF_014356525.2. Lineage (NCBI taxonomy): Eukaryota > Metazoa > Arthropoda > Insecta > Hemiptera > Delphacidae > Nilaparvata > Nilaparvata lugens. The sequence continues at coordinate 22,410,638 of NC_052515.1, forward strand.
AATGCTATTGTAAGTACAGAAATTAATCAATCCAATTTCCCATTCTTTATTTTTATCCAAATCGAGAATTTCTTGCAAATGTTCATAGAGATCACTTGATCTAGATCGTAATGTAATAACAACCATCTTATATGTTTTTGGTACAAATACTGGATTACAACTGGTTCGCAAAAAACAAGAGCATAAGGTGTCCACATATATTTGTATGTAATGGTTGCATGTGCTCAACATTGTAAAAAATATTTACACCTGTTTCTTTTTTCCAATATTTATTCAATTCATAAGGTGGTTGTAAATTACCAATTGGATCAAAATAGTAAACATTTGATCCTCGTTTCTTATAACCAACCCAGTGTGTACCATGTCCGGATTGAGTGTCTAAATTAACAATACAATTCTCATTTTTTAGAATTTTATTAGGTAATGTATCTATCATGTATACAACTTGTAGGGGAATTTGTAATAATTTACACCATTTTATTGGATTGTGATTGGACAATTCACCATCGATATTCATTTTTTCACCTTCTTTGTCTTTCTACGTTTTTTAACTCCTTTTTTCTTTGGGAATAAACTTACACCATATGGTGAGGAGGAGGAGGATGTGGGGTTGGGCCCAATCAAAATACGACCACCACTCGAGATTGGAGGGTACGGTTTCAAATAGTAACCTCTACCTGCAATATGCTGTTTCAACTGAGCAATAGCTTTTTTCCTTATCGAGCTGCTATGAGTTTTCCCAACACTTGTGCTCTTCTTCTTCTTCTTCTTTCTCAAACCACCGCCAAACGCTGCTTTAGCTTTCATCACGTTTGTTACAAGATAACTAAGTGCTCTTTCACTTAGAGATGATTTTGGATTCTTGAATATTTCCCATGCTGTGTTTGCAAGAGCTCTGTCTGCAATCGCTCGCAACTTATTATCACTATTTTGAGTGTATGCTATATCATGTACCTTACAGGCTCTATCTAATGAATTTATACCTTGATCGCCTTTCATTAACCTTCATGCCAGGGCCACACCACTGATAGCCAGGGAAATGGGTTTCCGGTGATGTGTTTATTAATTTATTTATAATAGTTGATGTAATGTCCCCTGCAGTACCCGCTATACCTTTGACAATTTTGCTAGCCGAACTCAAGATTCCTCTCCCTCGTTTCCTAGAAGATAACTTTCTTCTACATACCATTTTTCATTACCTTTCAACTCAATAGTTGAACATCGACTGAGGTTAATTAATCAAACACTCAACCTCAATCAAGAGACAAAGAAATTGTCTCACTATGTGCTTTATATATTACTACAAAGTTGGTATGTTTCAATCAATAGGGAATACAATTTTCTATCATCATGATGTGTCTTATTAACACACTTGTTAAGCATGTTGTAAGTTTTGTAGAAATTGCAAAGAATTGAACGTTCATCAATCATAAATCTATACCAATGTCTTAGACTAACATCGAGAGAAGCATCTGATGAATTGACACATGATTTGATATAAGATAATGTATGATTTCTTACTAGCAGTGATTCCTGCATCAATTGAGGTGTTTCCAAATCCCTAATCTTATTTCGTACATTTTGTATAGATTCCAAAATTATCTTACTATCATTTTGCATTGAATCATATTTTTTCAAAGCAATATGGAAAAGTAATAGCATATTCACACAACATATTATAAAGAGAAGAACAAATAAAACTCTCCATACGATTATCTTCATTGCGCAACTTCTCCATTCAAGTGTTGTAAGCATAATGATAAAAATAGATTGCAATATCTATAGTGAGTGTATAGCGCAAACAGATGGAAGAGAATCTTGCAACAAGGTCAAGACCGGCATGTGGTGCATGCGCGCGCGCGCAGCAGCAACTATAAAATAGCTTCTCTTGTGAGCGAACACTGTACAAGAGCATTACTATTCTTTGTGTGAACTATTCTACATTCATTGAGTGTTCAGTTACAAGAGGATCTATTCTTGCATGAACAGTGTACTATTCTACATCTTCTTCTTTGACACAACAAACAGGTGAGAATTAAAAACAATTTTTTTATAAAAACAATATTACAATTTATTATCAATCACTACAATATTTACATTATATACTACTTGTGATGCATCTCACCGCAACATGGTATGAGAATAAGATTGTTACATTTTAACAATCTTAATGTCACTCCATGTAGCGGTGATATGCTTCACCACTATTCCTAAATTTTCACACTTAGAATTAAATTTAATAACTTTACAGGGCGAAATTATGGAAGAAAATCTCTGAGGTAGGTATACCTCAGAGATTTTCTTTGTAGAAGCGATTTTTATTTTTAATATAATTCGTCTGCCATGATGGTTTGTTTCTTCACGCACGGAGATGATAGTATGTGGGACATCTTCCGCCAGCTCGCGGAGAGGCATCCATGGTTTTGGTGATGGCTTATTGCTGAGTGCGATAAAGTCATCATCATCATCCAGTGCCACCACCTCCTCTAGTAGCGGAGCCATGGAGGAGTTCTCACACATGCGTTTCTGTTAAATGAAAATCTATGATTAGTAACTTATTATAATTTGTTTCAGATTATCAACTACTTGTGATCAACAGATTATTGTCATAATCTCAACTTGATATCATCAGATTGACAAGACATTCTCTACATCAGATTATCAACTACTTGTGATCAACAGATTATTGTCATAATCTCAACTTGATATCATCAGATTGACAAGACATTCTCTACACAAAGTGAGTAATATCAGTTATTGAAATAATATTTCTTGCAGAATCCAATAGTGATGCATACATCAAATTAATAAGCAAACTCTTTCAATGTACATTGCAACAAATAACTATCAACTGAATCAGTAATTTTCTTAACACATCACTTCAATATTATAGCAAAAAATGCATGATTAGTACAAATAATATGTAAGCATCATAATAATGAAATCAAAATATTCATCTTATTCAATTTTTTGACTGAACTCTAATCAACTAGTAAGCTTGATCAGTTCAATTTCAAAAAGTAATCATTATAATATTCATGAATTCAAAATATACACATCTTAACTGAACTCTAATCATTTAATATCACATTGTGCATGCATGTAATACAAAGACATCTATTGGAAATTAGTTTTTTCTCAGTAAAGTATTTATTAGATAGTAGCATGCATTCAACCTAATCACTTCAAATAATTATATTTCTTGATTTCATAAAACAATTTATGCTCAATTCAAATGAATATATCAATGTAATCATCATATTCATGAACTCGAATATACATCTTAACTGAACTCTAAAGTTGAATAGTTTCATTTCCTATATTCGTTATCAAGAAATAATTCTTGATTGAAATTGTCTTTCAAATCAAATTCATCAATTTCTCACAATAACTCTAATCATTTACTATCACAATGTGAGTACATGTAATGTGAACAGATCTATTGGAAATTAGTCTGCTCTATTAATAAATACCGAGAGCTTGAATGGTTCTGGACGATGGAAAGTTAAAACTCGTTCTTCATATTGTCGTAGAATATTATTATCGAAATTCTCCTCTTCACATGAAATATTATCTTCTTTGCGCCATCCACAATTTGGACTGCATCGCTCATGTTCCTTACTAGGATCGTCTGTTGCCAACCAATTTTCTAAATATACTGAACAAAACACACATTGAACAACGTCAGGTGCTCGCACAAATTTAAAACCCTGTTTAGCCATATTTTGAGGTGACAACAGACTCGATTCTAATTTCCAACGATTATCAAATGTTAATAACCTCAATCGTTCGTGCATGAAAATCTGATCCTGAGATAGCATTTTTTGCACTGTACTTGCAGCTTGTTAAATCACAACTGATTTTTAGATTAATGTTTACTTGTTTTTATATCTAATTCTGTGCCATAGTAATATATTCTTTGTTTGTTTTCAGTAACCCGCTAGTAGCAGAGATGGAGCATAGCAGAGAACACAGGGTTGGAGGCGTGAGTTCGCGAGCAATTCGCCATTGCATTTCCTTCGAAAACGTAGCACCTGACATTGAAAATGTGCTTCAAAACTCAAAAGCTCGTGTTTTCCAGATAATAAGAGAACACGCTGCACGTTTCGAAGGAAATGTGAAATGGTTTTTAGTATTAAATGTATTATTGTATAAGATGGTAGTTTTAGAATCAGAGGAATCCGAAGCTGTTTCATCCATTGTGAATCTTCATAGCTACTCGGCCATAGGCTTGAATGTTTTGGAGAGTTATGACGAATTGAATGAACAATTTATGTTAGCAGTTAGGAAAATTTTAAGTTCATTCGATAACTTTGTTCGATTTGGGAGTGGGTGGGTGTTGAAGAAGATCGACTCGCTTGATGTAAATGTGATTAGATATAATCCAATATACACAAGCAGTTATATTCAAACACCCCAGTTCATCAACAATAAGAAATGTGTTATCAATGTCAAAAATCTTTCTGATAAAAAGTGTTTTCTGTGGAGTGTTCTAGCCTATTTTCACCAGAAACCAAATAGGCAGACATTAACGGTGAAATATTTGAGCAAATTTGCTCACAGGCTGAACACTCGCGGAGTTAATTTCCCAACCACCGATCGTGACATAAAGAAATTTGAAATTCTCAATACAGACATCGCAATTCATGTTATCGCGTATGACAACAAAAAGTTTTTCCCCTATCGATCAAGCATATTCCGTACGCGTAAATACCAAATTAATCTTTTAATGTTGAAAGGCGATGCAGGAAAAACACATTTTTGTTTAATTAACACCGCGAACAGGAAAAACGGATTGTCGCGTCTTCTTTCTCACCTTTCGAAAGCTAAAGCACAAGTAGATGTTTGTAATTTCTGTTTTCACAGATTTACATCAGACAAAACAGTAAACCGGGATGGGAAAGCAAATTTGATGAGACATCTAGAGCTTTGTTCAAAGTTCCAGTCTCAGAAAACTTCATACCCAAAACGAGGTGAGACAATCAAATTTAAAAAACTCGGTTCGACTTTGAAGAAAAAGTATACAATCTATGCGGATTTGGAAACATTTGTTGTGAATATGGATGGTAATGAATCTGAGGATGTACCTATCACCAGAAGTTACACCAAGAAAACGGCGCGTCATATTCCGTGCGGGTATTGTTTCGTTGTAATTGATGTGAATGGAGATATCGCGTACGGCCCAGTACTCTATAGATCGAGTAATATCAATGAAAAGATCATGGAGAAATTTCTCAAGGAAATAATCGAACTGGGCGATTTATTGAGTGCGGATATAAAATGTGAAATTCCGATGGAGCATTTAAGTGATCGTCAGCAACGCGAATTTCAAAATGCTGATAAGTGCGGCCTTTGCGATGAAGTTTTTACCGAAACAGACACAAAGGTACGCCATCATGCACATGAAAATGGAAAGTTTTTGTGTGCTGCTCATGTGTCGTGTAATTTAAATACTCGAACTGACGATACGATTAGCTGTTACTTCCATAATTTTAGCGGATTTGACAGTCATTTTATTCTAAAAGCTCTCAGAAAATGTAAAAAAGAAATTTCCTGTATCGCCAATACATCAGAAAGATTTTTGACATTGACAGTGGGAAAAATCAAGTTTTTAGATTCATATAAATTTATGAATGAATCTTTAGAAGTATTAGTGCGCAACTTGGTAGATAGTACAGATATGGAATCGAAGTTCAAACGTCTGTTTTCAGTATTTAATGACCCCGATCTCGAACATAGGCAACTCTTGTTGAAAAAAGGAGTATATCCCTATTCGTACATATCTTGCCCTGAAAAATTCGCTGAGACTTCTCTCCCTCCGATAGAATGTTTTTATAATGATCTTAACGATACACCCCTCTCCCCCAAAGAATATGAGCATGCACAAAGAGTGTTCTCAACATTCAAGTTGAAATCTCTCGGCGAGTATCATGATTTCTATCTGTGCCTAGACGTCATGCTATTAGTTGAGGTTTTCGAAGAAATGAGGTCAACGCTTTTTAGGTCATATGGCCTCGATGTGACTCATCTTCTTTTGCTTGCTCATTACACTTGGAATTGTATGTTAAAGTTCACCCGGGTTGAACTCCAATTGATTAGCGATCCCGATATACATCTATTGTTTGAATCAGGAATGTGCGGTGGTGTTTCGTTTATTGGCAAGCGTTATTGCGAAGCCAATAACAAACACATCCCTGACACATACGATCCCACAAAACCAAGTAACTATTTGCTTTATATAGATTGTAATTCTTTGTATGCCCACTCTATGAATCAATTCTTACCTTATGGAAATTTCAAGTTCCTCTCAGAGGAAGAAATCCATGCTCTTGACTTTACAAATTTGGAGAGTGAATCAGAAACTGGTTATGTAATTGAATGTGATCTCAAGTACCCACAGGAGTTACATGATATGCATGCCAATTTCCCTCTCGCTCCACTTCATCAAATTCCTCCTAGCGAATTGTTCTCCGAGTACCAAACCAATGAGAACGGTCAAACTCTGACTAAAAAACTCATGAACACACTTTTTGATCGAGAGAGGTACATTGTTCATTACATGAATTTGAAACTGTACCTTCAACTCGGATTGCAATTAACAAAAGTACATCGCGTCATTAGCTTTTCCCAATCGCCTTGGTTGAAGAACTACATTGAGTTCAATACCTGTAATAGGCAAGCCGCGAAAAATAAATTTGAAGTCTCTTTTTTTAAACAGATGAGTAACTTATGCTTTGGAAAATCGATACAGGGAAATCGGCATCAATGTAATGTTCAAATTATCACAGACGCCAAGCGTCTAGATAAGTACATTTCAAATCCCCTATGTAAACGCTGGCAGATAATAAGTTCGGATGTGATTGCGGTTTTCTCGCGAAAGTTGGAACTAAAAATGAATAAGCCAATCTATTCAGGTTTCTGCATCCTGGATTTGAGTAAACTACACATGTATGATTTTTTCTATTGTAAATTGCAAAAAATCATACCATGGCAACGCATCCAGCTTTGTATGACTGATACAGATAGCTTCCTCTTATCGTTGGAGACACCCGACGTCTACCAACTGATAAGAGAAAATCTAGAATTGTTTGACACTTCAAATTACCCAGCTGAGCACGAATGCTTCTCCAATGAGAGGAATAAAGTTGTAGGGAAATTTAAGGATGAGGCAGCTTCATTTCCTTTAAAATCTTTTCTGGGATTACGCTCGAAATTGTATTCATATCTTGTAAATAATGAGAAGGAGGAAACTGTAAATAAGTGTGTAGCAAAAGGTGTGAAGACACATGTGAAAAATAGAAAACTTAGTTTTGACTTGTATAAGAAATGTTTGATTGAACGATGCCAACATATAGAAAAATGTAATATGTTGAGATCCTTCAATCATAACATGCATCAAATTGAATGCGCAAAGGTTTGTTTAAGCCCGTTCGATGACAAGCGCTTTATTGCAGAGAACGGAATCGATACATTACCATTCGGTCACTACAAAATAGCAAACTGATGGCACAGATCAGTGTGTGTGTAACGAGGTAGTGACCAACACATCGAATTCTGTTTCAAGCGTGTCTTCACACAAAGAAGAATGAGTAATATTAGAGCAAAATTAGCAGCAGAGCTTCACTCTGCTGCACGTGTAAATTACCCCACACGTAGATATGAGTTGAAGAATGAGAACGATTTATATCAATCAGATCTGATTGAGATGGGTAGCTTATCTAAATTCAATAAAGGATATCGTTATATTTTAGTTGTTATTAATTGTTTTACTAAGTACGCTTATTGTATACCTTTAAAGAATAAGACTGCACAAAGTGTTTATAATGCACTCGAACCCATTATTTGTAAGAATAAACATATGCGTTTTTTCCAGACAGATGGAGGGAAGGAGTATTTTAATAAGCATGTGAAAGATTTGTTAGATAAGTATAATATCAAGCATTATTCTGTTTTTACTGATAAGAAAGCTAGTATCGCTGAGAGATTTAATCGTACAATAAAATCAAAAATATATCGATCTTTAACTGAACGTGGGAGTAAAAACTGGGTTAATAACTTACAAAATATTGTAGATGATTATAACAATACAGTACACAGTAGCATTGGAATGCGACCTAAAGATGTAACTAAAAAACATCGTAAACGTGTTTTAGAATCACTAAACTCTGCATTTAATAGACGATTCAAATTAAAAGTGTTGAAACCAAAATATAAGCTAGGTGATATTGTGAGAATTTCTAAAAAGAAACAGATATTTGATAAAAAATATCTAATGAATTGGTCACCCGAATATTTCCGAATTGTGAGCATACATCCCACAAGACCTATCACTTACTCATTAGAAGATCTTAGTGGTGAGATAATACAGGGTAGGTTTTATCAAGAAGAAATTAAAAAAACACTTTTGAATGAATCTGAAAGAAATGTTTATTTGATAGAAAAAATATTGAGACGAGATAAGGATAAGTTGCTTGTGAAATGGATTGGATTTCCACAACCATCATTCATAAATCGAGAGAACTTATTAGAGTAAGATTGTAAATAATAATTAGAGTAAGATCACATGGTATAATTTTATCGAATCACATTTGTTGTAAATAATTAGAGTAAGATCATATATGATGTAAATAATGTACATTATAATTATCTATCCACATTTGTTGTAAATAATTAGAGTAAGATCATATGATGTAAATAATGTACATTATATAATTATCTATCCACATCTGTTGTGGATAATCATTGTAATATTCTTTACATTGTGTGTGTTTTTTAAATAAAAACAACTTGAATTGAATGTTCGCTCTTTCATTTCTCATTTTTGTCATAGAGAAGTGCTAGTAGCATGTGGCACAAGGTGACTAGATGTTGAATGGGTGAGTACATGTATGTGTGTCACCTAGAAACGCTTCATTAGCGAGTGAACCAGACACATGAAACAGTTCTGTTTGTATATCTCACTTTCTCAACATGAACAAACTCGTCATTGTAAATTTCGATAAGTTAATTGCACAAGAGGAAAAGCCTGTATGGTGTAAGAATGGTACATTGATACCACATAACGCTAGAATTCTCATCGTAGGCCCATCTGCATGCGGTAAAACGAATTTATTGTTCAACTTGATTTTTTCCAAAAATGGATTGAGATTTAAACATATTTATTTAAATACTAAAAGTCAATATCAAGATAAGTACTTGTTTTTAAGAAGAGTCTTTTCAAAAATGAAAGGTATTGAATTTCATGTCAATGATATTCCCGAGAGAATTCCCCACCCGAATAAAATACCACAATTTTCCCTAGTTATATTCGATGATTTACAACTTTGTCACACACCTCAAATAAGAGATTATTTTACTATGGGTAGACATTGTAATATTGATACAGCATATTTAATTCAAAGTTATGGTGCAACACAAAAACATTTCACCAGAGATAATGCAAATATGATTGTTATATTCAAAATTGATCAATTATCACTCAAATTAATACATAGAGACTATGTGGGTGAAGATATTTGCTTCAGAGATTTCAGTAAATTGTGTTCAAATGTGTGGAATTCTAAGAAGCATAGTTTTCTTACTATTATGACCGAATGTGTAGCTAATAGTGGAAAATATAGGCAGGGTCTGGATAACTTTATTGACATTCAGTAGAGAGTGAGTAGCAGTGAAAGAATGAGGATGTCTCGTAGAAGACAAAACGCTAGTGTTGCTCTAATCGATAAGATTAAGAAATTGAGGAAAGTTATTAGAGATAAACATAGAAGCATTGTACATTTTGAAAAGCAATCTGACGATTACAGAGAAAAACTTTTTAAACCGATTATCACACCTCTAGTTGAAATGGGGAAAACTAAATCTTCTCACCACTCTGATCAGAGTTTTATACCAAAAAAGGAGGAACAAGAAGAAGAAGAAGACGAAGAAAGTATGGAACTGGGAGAAAAACATGATGATGATATTAGTGAAACAATAGAAGTTGCATCACCATCAGCAGCTGAAAAAGATCTAAGCATGAATGAATCAAGTATATTTAATTCAACTAGGCTTGAGAGTGATACAAGCAGCAAAATAAAGAAGATAAAGAATCAAGTGCTTGCACAATATTTGTATACATTTCATAGTGAAAAATTGGATAACTCGATTCCTTATGGAATTTCCTATGATTCTGACCGAAAATTATATTTTATGGGTGAGATGGTTGTTAGCTTTGATAACTACTTCTTTTATATTGATAACGAAAAATTCCGAATTACACATGGTCTATTAGAACTGTTATTTGCCCAAAGACCAAATTCACATCTCTTTGATGAAAAAGATCTAAATAAATACAAGAAGATTTTATCAATAACAAAAGTTCATTTGGATAGACGAGGATATGTGAAACGTAACAGTGGTGTAAAGTCTCGCTTAATTCAAATGCTGTTTCCTGTTAAAAAAACAAGTAAGAGAGGTTCAGGGTTATTGAAATTTGCAAAAAATACTTCTAGCAATAGAATTTACCAATATTATGACAACTATGACGAATTGGTTCAGAGACTTCATTTATTAAAATCATCAAAACTTGCTGGACACTCGGGTCATGATGTTGAGATTGCATCAATTATAGAGGAATTGCGTGAAGGTAAAATTATTGTTTAGTTGCAGAATGAGCGTGCACAGATTCGGAGGTAAAAGCGAGAGAGTCGCTGCGAAGAAAGACATTGTATGGAATGAACCAGATCTTACCAGTTTTAGTGAGAGAATAATACAGGCAATTAATCAACAGGGTGTTAGTGAATCTCTGCATTCGTATTTAGATTCACAATTATCTAATATAGTTAAGAATATTGGATTGAACAAGATCGAAAAGGAACACATCTTCAGTACATTACAACAGTTATCTGACAATATCGATAGGGGACTTAAAGAGAAATCTATCAATTTGGAGAATTCTCTTCATGATCTCAAATCAACAACAGAGATATTCAGATCGCACTTGAATACGATCAACGATAATAAAGTTGACAAGAATTATTTGGATGAGAAATTGAAAGTTATCTCAGACAAGATTAAAGATTTGCAAGTATTAGATAGAAATTATCTAAATACCAGATTGAAACAGCTTAGCACAGAACTTTTTACTAGAGTAAATGAAACTCATTCATTATCGGTTGATAAGGAATATTTGGATAAAACTGTGCAGGCATTGAATAACATTGTTATAACAAAACAAGAGTTTGAAGATCGATTATCTGCAATGACTAATACGATAAAGACAAATCTTATGGAGGGGATTGAACAATTTGTTTCAAAAAACGATTTGAATACATTGCTAACTACGTTTAGCGAAACTTATGTATTGAAAAATGATCTGAGTAGTGAAATGCAAGCATTTATTGAGAATGATGAATTACAAGCTACAGTCAAATCAATTCGTGAGGAAATAGCAACTTCAATTAAAAATACAGAGAATGATGAAGTGACGAGATTACAATGTTCAGCTGCATTCACCGATTATCTCACTTTATTTATACATCAAATAGCATACCAAATAGTGCGGAATTATGCTAAGGTTAGTTTCCATATGAATTGGATTGAGGCGAAACAACATAATTTGACAGAAGATCAAGTAGGTGATTTAATTACTGATAAAATGAGTCTCTCAATCTACGGCGATGTTCTAAAACCCTAAAGTTAGAATCATATCAATCTTTAACCGATTTTCACTATGCAAATTGCTTGGGAGAAATAGCTAGCTACATTCTATTTCAACGTGAGAGAGTGTTCACATGCATTTTTTCCAAGGTGAAACAAGATTATGCACGAAACGTGTTAATGCTCGAATTTGAGATGAATTAGAACAGAGATGCATTCGTCCTTGTGAACTCTGTGAAGTAAAATTGCAAAAACGTGCCAATGATCGAGTATTGAATTAGACCGGAACCGCATTCGTCCTTGTAAGCTATGTGAAGTAAAATTGCAAAAACGTGACAATGCTCGAGTATTGAATTAGACCGGAACCGCATTCGTCCTTGTAAGCTATGTGAAGTAAAATTGCAAAAACGTGACAATGCTCGAGTATTGAATTAGACCGGAACCGCATTCGTCCTTGTAAGGTCTCTGAAGTGAAATTTTGAAACATGTTAATCATCAGCCAAGAGCAGAATTGGTGCGTAATGATAACGTCCAAGGTTGTCTCACGGTAAGCTTATCTATAAATGTTGCTACATAGTGCTGTGAGATGAGTGAAAACTACAACAAGAAATGACAAACTTTGATATGCCAATGTTTTTCAGTTTGATTGGTTCTATGTTAAGAATGTAATATTTGGTGAGAATGATTTAATTTATATCAATATAGATTCAGAAAAGAACTTTGAATTCACTATTATTCTTCCAAAGAATATTCAACTGTGCTGAATACACAGACACATAAAGAGTTTTGAAAAGATGGGATTTGAATGTTACTGCTGGACATGTATTCTTGAAAGAATGATAAAATCTCATCCTAGTTGTCAAGTACATCTAGAATTTATGACAGTAAGAAGTTCGTTTCACTTAAATCTGGCAGTGTTCGTTGTGTGTACAACCCACTGCTTCACATCGTTGTCAAGAACATGTTTCAGTTAAATCTGAGAGTAAGATATTCATTTCACTTAAATCTGGCAGAAGTTCGTTTCACTTAAATCTGTCAGTAGATTGCCTCTCTCTCTCTCTCTCACATATCTCTCTCTCTACTATTAATCATCAAATAGACCATGACTAAATGTAATTGAGCATGACTGAATGTAATTAGGCATGACTATATTAACTAGAGCATGACAAGAGAGAGAGAGAGAGAGAGTGAGAGAGAGAGAGAGAGAGAGAGAGAGAGTATCATCGTTATCATCTTCTCCTTCTTCTTCTTCTCCTTCTTCTTCCTCTTCTTCTTCTTCTTCTCCTTCTTCTTCCTCTTCTCCTTCTTCTTCCTCTTCTTCTTCTTCTTCTCCTTCTTCTAGAGAGAGATAGAGAGAGAGCCTCTTCTCCTTCTAAGGGGGCGGTGGAGGGTCAGGAGAGGGGCGGCAGGAGCGGGGGAGGTAGGGGAAAGGTAGGATGGGTGTGGGGGGAGGGGTGGAGGGGGGGAGGGGTGGAGGGGGGGAAGGGGGGAAAAGTCGTAAAAAAACTGCCCAGAACATACATTATCTGTCTACTGACATCCAAGGCCTGATTCATCAGTGACTGCAACATCTAACCAGATTTCCCACATCATTTTCATGAATCGCTTGTAATATTCAGAACTTTTAATTACATTTTCTCTACTTTTTCAATCAATTAGTACTGAATCCAGAGAACTGACATTTTCTATTCACATTATTATTACTTTTTTTTCTAATCATTCAGACATCGTCCCACTCATTCTATCTGTTGATCACTTCATAGTACGTAATCAGAGTTTTTGCATGTGTTTGCAGGTAGACAGAGCCTAACACGGCTGGCAGCTTATATGTCCGAGTTCTTCTGCTTTCAAATAGAGCTGACAAAGAGCTACTCGACCTCAGAGTGGCGAGAAGATATAAAGCAGCTCATGCTCAAAGCCGGACTATATAACAGAGAATCTGTCTTCCTATTCGCTGATACGCAGGTGATAAAAAATGTCTCTATTTTTTCTCTTGATATTTCCATAACCATAAATAATTTTACGAAAATACATTTTGGATGCTCAATGCATATCAAACTGCTTTGAATTAAACTTACTACTACATATGATGCTTGATAAATCCTTCTCTAAAAATACATTTGTATTAAAAAATGTATTTCCATTTATTCCATGTTTTTTATTTTTTTATATCTTTCAAATACAGAGCTGCATGAATGAAACTGAGAAACTACGAAGCTGTGTTCAATTGAACTTTAAAATATAACTGGGTATGTCATGTGAATCTTCCAGTATGGTAGTTGGGGTATTTAAGTGAATTTTCAGATTTAGTTTCCTGCATATTCTGTTTTAACAACAAATAGAGAAAGATCTCAAACATAATAAGTTTATTCAGAACTGGGTGGCTGCTATGTGAATTTCTCAGTGATCTGAAAATCTTTTCATGATTCAATCCTATACATATTTCATCTTTGAACGGAGTGAAAATAGATAGTTTTTCCTTTTTGAGTTTTTGTATGACCTTGTAATTTTTCGCTATGAACTGGAATAAACTCTGCATAGATGCAAAGAATGTTTATATCTTCCCATTTTGTATAATATCATGAGCACAAACCATGTACAAGCAAATGTGTGTGTATGTGTGGAATTTTCATCATAATATTATGGTTCATGTTCATGATAATCTTTGAAATCTGAAGATTCTTTACATCTATACAGAGTTCCATCCAGTTTATTACGAGAATCACAAATTAATACGAAAACTCATCACAATTGAAAAACCCTATTTTCTATTCGTTTGGCTAATAAAATTATTTTTATTATAACAATCTCACACACATGAGCTTGTTCATGCCACATTATACTTCTGAAGTTGTTTTGGTGATTGTTACTTGTATAAGCTTGAAGAGGTTAACAAGAGTGGGAACATACAACGAAATTGGAAGGTCGTTCTGAGCTTCTTACACATGAATAACCTCGAAGAGGTCAACGAAATTTCTTCCACTAACCCTATAATCTTGCATGTTTGAACAAGACAACTTCAATCAGAAGTACATTTTTAATTGTCCACTATGCAAATGCTTTGAAAGGATTATTTGACGTTTTTTACATTGTATATGTAATGCAGTATATTCTTCCATATTATATACTCTTCAATTTTGTCCATCAATTAAAAAAGTCCAAATACTTTTAGTCGCTTTCGAATGGATGATGATGACTCTTTCGAATCTTTTTGTAACCTCTGAATTCTTCTGTATCCTTTATAATATTTTGTGTTCTTTTGTAAACTTCGTATCATTTTGTATATTTTCTTTTGAATCATTACAGATAAAATCGGAGAGCTTTCTGGAAGACCTGAACAGCATATTGAACTCGGGAGATGTGCCCAATATCTATCAGGCAGATGAACTGGACAAGATCTACCAGGCGATGCAAGGTGCAGTCACAGAGGCAGGCTTACCAACCACACGATCCAATCTCTACTCCTGCTATTTGAAATTGGTCCGCTCCAATCTGCATTGTGTTATCACCATGAGGTAATTCATCAATTTAATTTTATTTTCAATTCAGTGTTTCAAATCCATTCTTTAATGTAGTACCCTAAATCAAATTAATTATAGTGGTTATTCATTAATTTATTGGAAATGATCAATAGTTAAAAGATTGTTTCTGTAATTAATTTGTTTCAATATAAAATCTATATTCTTTCTTATAGAAGTCAAGATCATAATACCTACCATATGATTATACTATAGTGGTTATCATAATTAATTTGATTAATTATCATATTCTATAATCTAAAGCACCGTACAGACTTGAGTGCCACGAACACGCACATTTCACTTTTCAGCAGCTGATTATATCTGTATTTGTACAGAAACAGTAAGATCCAGGTATAATAATCGTAGCATCAGATGATGAAAAGTGAAATGCGCGTGTTCGTGGCACTCAAGTCTGTACGCATCTCGAAGGCAAAGATTTTTCTCTAGTATAGTGTTTATTGTAATACATTTACTCTATGTATTTGAGATTATTGACTATAATCATATAATAAATTGTATAGTGTAAAGATGTAGATTTTTGCCATCCATGTTGGGCGACATTATGTAATGGTGTGGATTGCCAACCATTCATATGTGGTGCGGTATTTTTGATATTTATAAGAGCGGTTGCTAAAAGACCGCAGCTCTAGCTCAGTGGTAGATGCATGAATTTTCCAAATATAATTAATCACCTCAAGGTTCAATGATTGGTGATTAATAATTCTTACCGCAGCTTCCGTGAAGCTCTGGAAGAATACCAATAAGGAAATCAAAAAGATAGTTGGTGACTGATTACCAGTAACCATGTATCCAATCGAGAATAATGAAGACCAACTATGGTTTTTTCTAGTTGATTTTTAAAACGCTTGTCATGAATACAGGTATTCACCAATTTACCCTTTTGAAATCCCTTGGAACTTACAACGCCAGTTCTTGAAGTTCTCTGGATCCTTATATGATATACTGTAACCTTATTGATATAATTATCAGTATGATTTTTCTGGCGGAATAGTATTACTATCATCAAAGGATGATAAGTAGTAAATGCTCTTAATAAGATCAATATTAATTGATTCACTGATTTTATATGTTGCAGAGGATTTTTTCTTGGTATCAAGACAGCTCAAACTGTATATCACGAGATGAGTTAGGATATAATAAATACTTCTATGATTCTTGTATGCTGACATAAAACATAAAATATATTCCCATAAAATAATATATATAAAATATTCTTATATCTATGATTCCAATATAGATAAATTCTTTAATATTTTAATAATTATCACAAGGTTCATTAGCATTCACAGTTGTGAGCTTTAAAAATATATATGTGTATTTAATACTGATATGTGGACTTCAAGTCAATTCAGAATTCTACAACTTAAAACCTGTTCGGTCTGTAGATTTAACAGGACATACTTTGATCAATGACAAATAATAATTAATACAAATAACTATTCAATAATCTCAGGGTTTTATGAGTTCGTGCCGTGCATGGAAATAAGCTTCCTACATAAATCAATAAATTCATAAAAGAGTTTTTATAACTTATATGATAATAGTCGACACGTTGCGAATTTCTTAAACTTGAATAAATTTATATAGCGCTTTAATTAATTCCCCAATTCACTGTTAAAGGCCTTCTTAAAATGAGCTCATTTAAGACAAATCTTTGCACTCACAATAATGATGTTCTTGAAGGTCTTGTAGAGTAAATTAATTATTTCCAATAATTAATTAGGCAGGTCCTTTTCGTCTCTGCTGGGCTCATGTAATTAAAAATATATTTACGGGAATAAATTACAATTAAGAACTCTTTAGTAACACTGAGTTCACAAATAATCAAACATTAATTACATATACTTCACATTTAAAAAGGGGTTGGCTTGATACTTTTAAAATGTAATAGGAAGAAAGAACCCTAATCTCCATGTGTTCCTCACAGATCGAGATCACAAGCCAGAGAGAGTGATTTCTAGAAAAGTTTCATCTCTTCCTTGAACGATTTATAAGCTTCCTTCTGATTGGTTTTCTAATCTTAGTAAGACGTGATGTAATTGGTTCTTTAAGATTCAGGGTTTTCCTAACTTTGTTATACAAAGATAAATAAAAAGTTTTCATACAAATAAATTAAGTAATAGGCTAAGAGTATTTTAATAATTAAATCTTGATACATGATGCTATAAAATGATGTACATTTAATTTTTTATGTGATTTTTTGTGTACTCTTGGTTTTCATACTTTTTTAGATTGCAATAAATAATTGTGTAACAATAATAGTTGTCCTTATCTATTCACATAAACCTTCCCTAGTGTATATAATATATATTTTGTAAGTAAAATTACAATTCAATTCATACTGATTGATCGAACAATCAGCTGATTCGTTAGGTATCGATTCAAAGAGCTGTCAATTGATCCTAGATCGATTGATTCATCAGAACAAAAAAAAAAGAATTCTAGCCTCAGAATGTACATGCAAACTTTTATTTTTTATGATCTGTCAATAATAAATAAGCTGCTTTATCATTTTTATTTCTGCCAAGGAATTCTCATTATTGTTGAATTACAATTTTGCATGATTTTCTTATCGCTTAATTGATAACTTGATTTCTTTTTATCATGAATAACATTCGATTTTACTTGAGCAGTAACTTGACTAGGCTATTTATTCTTTCTATTTTATAATTCTATTAAAGCTCAATAGTTCATTTCGAAAATATTTTGTGGTGCTAAAATACCACGTGACAATAGTAACAGCTACTTCAATTGATTCGTTCTAATATGAAACGTATATAGATATTTTCATCTCAAAGTCGAATTCATGTATAGTCATAGGCCCGGTTGCACCAGCCGGTTAAATTTGAACCGTAATTAATTTCACGAGAGCCAATCAGAGAAGGTGATTTTAAAAAGACGGCTTCTCTGATTGGTTCTAGTGGAATTAATCACGGTTAAAATTTAACCGGCTGGTGCAACCGGCACATAGAATAAAACAATCTGTATAAGTTTCCCTGTCGTAGTGATAGTGAGATACACTTCAAACTGTTAGCACTTCTTATAAATAACATTCATGCTTCTCTATTGATCAGTGCTGACATTTTGCAGTTAAACTCACAATAGTTATCAATATTAAATAGAAATACAGTGAAAGTTTCAACAACCAAAAATTTGATAGATTATCTCGGGAACGGTTGTTACACCATTATCAGCAATCTCTAGTGAACTATGTGAAACCAGAGTAAAGAGCAAAAGAATATAATACAGTAGTGAGCAAGCTATATGATTGGTAGACGAATGACCAATCAGAGTGAACGTCTGCTCTAGGCTTCCTAGACAAGCCACTCCCACACTGAGTTGTTCATACAAACGTCACAGCAATGGCGGTTTAAACCCCTAAACATACTAATCAAAAATAAACATCTCAGCAGTTGCGGTTCATATATCAAACATACTAATGAAAAGCAATTAACATTAACATTTTACACATTGTAGGAGAACGAATACCAACTAAAAAAGCCTAGAACACAGTAGAACTTTTTTTAGTTCAGTTATTGTTTTTCAATAATATTCGAAGTCAATTTTGGACTCTGTATTCATTCTCCAAACATGGAATCTCCTATCATCAGAATTAACGCTCAAGCATTATACTCATGACAGTAAACGGCTTTATTCTATCCGACATATTCGTACTATGTCATTTTGACAAGATAAATTACATGGCATATTTGCGTAAAAACACACCTGTAGCACTTGATGCATAAAATCCATCAATGTCACTGAGTGTTTGTTTCTTCTAATTATTCACTTGGAAGTACAGAGACGTTCTTATCAAGATGCTTGCAAAATTTGCAGCTGTATTGACGTAAAAGCTTCCGCTTATCTAATGAGGATAGTTTTGGTTATAAATGACGTCTTGCTTCTTGACAGTGAAACCCAAGTTGATAATATTAATCTCTCAGATTGGATTCGATCAATTCCCTTGGAATTCTCATTCAAGCTCACGGAGTTTAGGAGTAGTTATGAAACTTTCAATTATTCACCTCTATCACGGTGAATCAGATTCTAATTTAATCTGAAACATTTCGAGTGTGAAGTTGTGGAATTCTCAGTTGTGTGTGGTTCTCAGTTCGAATCTGCTATAAAATATGCAGCAGGTAAAATCATGGAGGAGCTGCATTGGTTTCACCATTATAATAATAGTTATAGTAGATTAGAAAAGTTTGTTATATTGGACTAATGAAGTTGGCAAACTATTCTCATAATAATTTCCAATAACGGAGGTATACTGACTCAGATATCAATCAAACAATTATCATTCAAAACTCTTACACCAACGGAGTCCAATCTCAGTTATATTATATTTTTTTATCTTCAAAATGTTGAGACAATCCAGCTCCTGGACAACTCAACATTGACAAGGGGATTGAAAAAGGAGAAACCAACAGATCTTGTTTAAACCTCCAGGAGTGCTTAGTGAAAATGGGAAGAAAATTAATGTATCAATTTAGTGCAGTGATGATGAAAGAGCTAATTTAAAACAAGGAGAAGCTATTACAAGATTCTTCTTGAAAATGACGTGAAGAATCAATTTAGGATAGAAAAGTTGATCGTTAGTCCAAGTACCAATAACAGTTATATGCAATTTAAAAAAATATTCAATTTATCGTACATTACGCTCCAGTGTATATCATTGTTAATGATCCTATATCCCTTTCTAGGCTACAGCGAGCCAACATAATCATTCAAGGACTTTCAGATGAAAATTCAATTTACAGTTCACTCACAGATTCAAATAAAAACTATCTCATGATCCACTCTTAATAGGTTGATGCGACTCAGTAGGAATACAGGCCACAGCCGGATCATTGTTGCCCCAAATATAGGACTATATAAATAGAGCATCATTGTCATTATATGTTGGAGTTGGTTTTGGTATGTATTGCACAATAACCACACCACCGGACATGCAGCTTAATGAACAAAGTTTCTCGGTAGGGACTTCATTGCACTCCACCAACCTATGATGTCAGTTCAAAGTGAATCTCACTCTAACTGCTTCACCCTAAACTTTCAGCATTCCTCATTGATAACATATATATTCCTCATTCAACCAATGCTGACAAACTGGAGTAAATCTCACTGGATTAAAGAGAGAGACATTCAGGTTTGAAAATCTTTGTCAACCAGTAAAACCTTGTTTGAAAAACTTGGATATTAGCGCTTGGATGTAGGCTGCATTATATGATTGTTTTTGCTGATTTTAAGGATTAAATTGCTCTCTTTCACAGCCCCATTGGAGAAGTTTTCCGAGCAAGACTGAGACAGTTCCCAGAGCTAGTGAACTGTTGTACTATTGACTGGTTCAGCGCTTGGCCCCAATCTGCATTACAGGTGAGAATGATCAATTTGTTGTTCAGCTTATCATGAAATTCGATTATATGGTATATACAGAGAGTTTACGAACTCCTTACCTATACTCTAGGGCATTGCTCCTGGGTAAGAAACATATCTAAATACCATATTTAAATTGTCCGGAAGTCTACAGTTACTCACACAGCGGCCATTTTGCTTTTTTCACTTATTTTTTTCCAAATAATGGTTGAAAATACGAAATTGAACTTTGCACAATCAAACAACTAGACAAAGCTACAAAAAATTATGATATTTTTGTAGCTTTTTCTAGTTGTTATGAATGATTGTGCTAATTTTCAATTTTGTATGTTCAACCATTATTCAATAAAAAATAATAAGTGAAAAAAGCAAAATATCTGCTGTGTGAGTAGCTCTAGATCTCAAGGCAATTTAAATATGATATTTAGATATGTTTCTTACCCAGGAACAATGTCTTAGAGTATTGATAAGGAGTTCGTAAACACTCTGTATATTACATTGTATTAGTATACAGAATGTTTCACGAAAGGTGTAACAGCCGACGACCATAGATTCTACATTAAATCTGATCTATCGATTTTCCTATATTTTTGGAATAAGTCGATTACTAGAGAACTAGTCAAAATCTTATTTTAAGGATATGGTTGAAGAAATTTTCAAAATTGAACAAAGTACAATCATCGAGTCCAAAGCAAAATCTCAAACTGTTTGTACTCGCATAAAAAGTTCAAAAAAGTTCTATATATATCTCGAAAACTAAGGTTCATAAAAGGAAAATTCACTGAAAATTTTTGTTGTAGATTGCATGCATGGTCTTCAGCTGTTATACCTCTTGTGAGACATCCTGTATATTATGTGATATGTGATATGTGACTATCCGTGCAACATTGGCCCATATGAACAAAACCAGAGGAAATGCTCATGAGCAAGAGCATGGAGCATAAGGTTTTGCTGATGAGCATAAGGTAGAAGCAAAAGCATTTGCTCATTTTTTATGAATAAGCTTTACCTTATACTCTTACCTTATGCTCCTGAACTCTGGAGCAAATACTCACGCATTTTAAAGATTTTTCATCAGCTGATTCGCTTTTGTAGCTTTACTTTGTGTTATAGCTCACGGAAGCGCTAAATATGCAAGTAGGGGGCACCGCTTGTGTTTGCGTCGTCTGCTCTGTTTTCTATTTATGAATAGTTTTAGCTTAGTTGAGTTTAGAATTTTGAAATAATAGCGTTAAAAAATGTCATCTCTATAATAATATTCAGCATATTCTTATAATATCAATAGCCTTCTTATAATCGTCTACACTCTCATCTTCTTAAATGCCTATTTCCTATTTTGTAATGGCTATCTTTATATCAGCTATCTTTTGTATTTATTCTTTTGTGGGGATAATGGTGATATATATCATGGTTGAATCTAAAAAGAGTTATATAGTTCTCAACTATCGGTTGTGATCGTATCTGGTATAGTTTCCTCTTCCTCATACGAATTAGTTGAGCCATTGTACTATGGGCAAAAGGTGATAAGCTGCTCTAGACTAGACTCACCTTTTTTGAAGTATTTGCTCCAAAAGTTGAGCAAATGCTCTAGTTTATTCATACTATTTTGAGTATAAGCTTTTACTTTTGAGCAAATTCTCAAACTGTTCTCTTGATGAGCATGAGCAAAACTTCACCAAAAATGGCTGACTCCAGATCACGCGGTTCAGATTTGAATTGCAGATCAAAAATATTTGTTGGCTGGTATTTTGAATAGAATAAGATATTTTAAAAATTGTATAAATTTTTATCGTCTACTAATATTAAGAATATAATATCTTGCTCTATATATAAATTGCTCATGCTTATTCATAGAAAATGAAGCAAATGCTCTATGTTTTAGAAGTATAAGTAAATGCTCAACTTTATTCATATGGCCCAATATCTTCGCCAGACGAAATTGAATGTGATCATTAAGCACAGCTCAGCCACAAGGTCAATTAGATTCAATTTCATGAAATGTTTTCTAACGCTAAAACCGGAACACACCAGTCATGCAGCGTTCCGATCCGATTACGGATAACAACGGCCTAGAATGATGTAATTACACAGTTTACCATGTGATCTGTCCTACTACCATCCATCCACCACACAGCAACATTGAACATAGGTAGGATCGGAAGGCTGCATGGCAAGTGAGGCCCCGGCTTTATTATATTGCTAACATCATTTCCCCGCCACTCTATTTTTTATCAGAATAATTATCATCTACTGATAAAGCAGTTTTTTACGAGTAGGCCTACATATTTCGTAGGTTATGTAAAGAGTAATGTTCTATCTTCTATTCTAGGTTCTATTTGATAATCTGACTACAATCATGAACGATTAATTCAATAAATATAATTTGTCACATGGTATTTTAGCACCACAGAATACTTGGAGTAAACCAGTGAATTTTAATGGAATTATAAAATGGAAAAGAAAGTTAAACCTAGTCCAAGGATCAATCAACTTAAATCGAATATTGTTAGCGATAAAGAGTAATTGTATTATCTAAAATGATAAGAAAATATGTATAACTGTGATTCAACAACTGAGAATCCATTGGCAGAATTAAAAATTATAAAGCGGCTTACTTATTATTGGCAGATTATAAAAAATAAAAGTTTGCATGTACATTGAGGTAGAATTATTTGTTTACACTTTTAAATGAATCAATCGATCTAGAATAAATTGATAGTTATTTGAATCAATACCTAGCGAATCAGCTGATTGTTCGATCAACCAGTACAGGTTGAATTATAAAAATTTACTCACAAATAGTTATTTGTATATCTAGAGTGAAAAGTACGACTTTTTCTCCCTGAGGGAAAAGTTTGAAGCCCGAGGCGAAGCCGCCAGGGCAACAATTTCCCTGAGGGAGAAAAAGTATTTTTCACTCGTGATGTACACAACATTTTTCCTCCATCTACATTTTTTTATAGAAACTGCAAATAAAATCATTTTAATAACTTACGTATTGGTGACAATGTTTCCTAACAACATAACCTAAAATCTAAAACCTAAAAACCGGCCATCTGGATCTGATTGGCACTGCCGATTGTGCTATCTAGCAAAAGTTGTAACAATCATATCAGCTGGGTGTCTACCAAAAATGGCTGACTCCAGATCACGCGGTTCAGATTTGAATTGCAGATCAAAAATATTTGTTGGCTGGTATTTTGAATAGAATAAGATATTTTAAAAATTGTATAAATTTTTATCGTCTACTAATATTAAGAATATAATATCATACAAACATATATTTCATGATTTGATCAAATTTCTGGTTGTGGTATTGAATTCAGTTGACTCAATGACAGACACCTCTTTATGCTTTCTCATCTGAGCTTATACCTTCTAACCTATTATAATGTAAGTTTTTGAAATAGAGATGCTTCCCATGTTATTTAAATGGAGTCACTTTTACTCCCTAGGGAGTTTTTCTGTTTTTTACTACCGAGAGCGAAAAAGTAAAGCAAACAAAGAAAAGACAGATACTTCAGCATCACATAATACTTGTAGGAACGATTCACCGAAAATATTATTATCGGAAGAACAGAAACCAACACTAAAAACCGCCGCCCACCATGAAATTAAAACATCCCGCAAGCATCAACCTCTATTAAGCATACTATTCCCCACCGAAGAATCACTACCAAAAATGAACAGTTGCCAGGAGGAGACCGCCACTATGCATCCGCGCACCGAACCTACACCCGCGCCTCAATCGACCCCACCGAGGCACACCAAGGACGGGAAGGAAGACACCAGGGAGTACCGGGAGGACGACATCCAGGAGAAGAGGAGCGCCCACCGCAAGGCCCGGAGACGCAAACGCCCGAGGAGGACACCAGACGGCCGACATCAGGACAGAGAGGACGGCATTCGGGAGAAGAGGTACCAGCACCGCAAGGCCCGGAGGAGGAAAGTCAGGCGGAAGAAACGAAGGAGGAACCGCGCGCGCGCATACCAGCCGCATGCACGTTTCAAACGCCCGAAGAAGACACCGGACCAACACCAGGATGGAGGACAAGAGACTGACGGCATGCATCCGCGGCACATACGCTTTAAGGAAGAAAATCAGCCATGTGACCGAAAAAAGGAATCAAATAATTGGAACAAAACCGGAGCTGCTTACGAAACTACTATGGATTCATGTTGGAATAAAAATGGAACTGATAGGAAAACTATGATTGATTCACGCATGGATAATAATGAAATGAAGTACTCATGGAGATTAATGAAGAACAGAAAGTGGTTAATAAGAGTGAGAGAAATAAGGAATTATATGAATAAAATGGAAGTACCTGGATATTATATGATTAGAGATCATACTATTGAAAAGATGATAAATGTTTTGATATGGTGGGTAATGTTTGTTATAATGGCTGTGATAATATTGAAAAGTGATGCTATTGATGTTATAATTAAGACCATGTTATTGTTGAAAGAATTTATTATTGTTGATTGGAAGTGTTATATTATTGAATTGTTTATTATGATGATGAAGACTAATAATGGATTTAAGTGGAAAGTATCGGATGAAGATGATTGGAAGCCTTATATTATAAAGTTGTTTATTGGTGTAATTAGAATTATAAACAATGCCACTAAAGTGAAAATATCGAGACTCAACGGAATAAATAGAAATAATAAGGAAGAAAACAGAACCAGATCAAGGAATTGTTTTAAAAGATACACCAGATACATGGGCTTAAAATTTATTATAAAAAAATTATCAATTAGGACAGCCTCATATATCAACAACAAATGGATAGCAGATAACCTAACCGGCCTACAGTATAGCTACAAGCAGAAAGCCAAAAGATATGGGAAAACCACAATAATTTTACATGCAACATCACAGAATTTGAAATAAATATGATAAGTAATCAAGAGAAAACGTCATTATCAGAAGAATTACTGACCTATCATGATAAATTTAATCTTGGGCTAGACCGCATGGCAACAATCTGACGTTTCTATTCCTTCCAACTGTCCAAAGCCTGCAACAAGCAAAAGAATAATTTTTAAGTATGTAATTTAATAATCTACACCATATAAAATAAGACACAAACGGGGATAGTAGAAAATAAATTAAGTAAATTACCTTAAATGTGAAAAATGTGACGAATAAGGTTAGTTTTGTGCTGTAGAACGCAAGGCCAGAGAATATGACGTCAGAAAGCAGATATCCAGAACTAGTAGACTAACAAGGCCATCTAGATTGAATGTATGTAGCGCTCAACATATGATTATGGAAAAATATTGTACCCAAAAATGTTATTTGTTATTGTTATTTATCGTATTTATCAATGTTAATATATTTATTTATATGTTTTATAATTTATTACCATTAGTTTATGCCATGTTTGTTACTAAAAAACCTCAATTGAATGCTAGTTACCACAAAAGCCAAAAAACCATGTAGCAAAAGAAGGAATTGTACCTGATATATGGAAAATTATTTATATTAAGACCTAGGAATTACAATAAAATATAAGCCCCAGAAAATTTGTACATCGAAGTTATTGTTTGAAAGAAATCTATTATAAGAGAATCTCAAGTGTAATGTATGGAGTTAGGTTGGCGGCCTTGCGAGCGGCAAATTCAAAAATACTGTGTTACAAGTGTTGAAATGAGGAATATGTCTAAGATGTTATATTTATGATATTTTTGTATTGATAAGGAGAATTTGTTATTGTATTTGATAGAGGTCTAAAGGGGGCGCAGCAGATAAGATCTGCGAACTATTGTAAAATTTTGAGAGTATATTTTTGTAGACAACGTATGAAATATTTCGATGTGTTGAAGGATGGATTTTCATTAAAAACATTGTGATTCTCAAATATTTTGAATTCAAATCCAGGGGCGCGTGTAACATATTGTAATTTGGATAGATAAATAAAAATCCCTAGCTGAAATATTCATAGGTCTAAGTGAAGTAATTGGCTAATATCGCCAAAGAGATAACATAAAGATTAGATAATATCAGACGTCCTGGCTAAACTGTACAACAGCCTAAGAGGAATTGAAATAATTTTTTTTTTTGCCAATATATAATATTACATAAAATATTGAAAATTGAGGTTAGGCATAAACATTTAGTGATCGGCGACCTAACGATCGACCGAGCCATACAACGTAGAATCTGACCAAACACCTTGGCAGAAATTTATTGTGGCAAAATGGTATGCAATTTGGGGAACTAAAGGTCTCACGTGGCTAATTATTATGATGTATGAAACAGATAATAACCTATAAGAAATCATTTAGCATATAGAGAGCATATTTAAAAACCCAATAAAAATAATTTAATGTATTAAGGAAGTAGGAGGTTACCGAGCGCATGAATACTGTAATAATTTGCATGCACCAATCAAATAATGACAATTGATAGGCGGCAATAGTCAGCTGATTGAAAAATATTTGTATATATTTCTACAAATAAATAGAGTTTATGAAAAAATTGTTGTATAGTCTATGTTTTGGATATGGCCTGAAGGCAAAGAAATTATTATATATAACATAAGTAATAGTTTAATATTTTGGCACGGTCTATTTGAGCCTTGAATGGCGGAGGACTAGAATATTCTAATTTTATGCAAATTTGAAAATCGGAAATGAGAATTGTAAAATTGAGAAACGAGAACCACACTCGCCTGCCAACTGCCACCATGAGAGGTCACTAAAAATTATAGAGCGTAATACCTTGTAATAATTTAAAGTTAAATTGAATTACCAAATTTCTTATAAGACTTTGTGATGCTCTTATAAAGCAAAAGTCATTTTAAATAATTTGTAACCCCTTGGAAGAGATGACTCCGGCTACAATAATCCAGGACCACCGGGAGTTGGATCGACATCAGCAGCTCATAAGAAAATTCCGACACGTGAGTGGAAAATATTGAAATAGTGATGGGGCGCCCTCAGTGCTTCGAAATTACATAAGAATCAAAGCTAGCTCGTCGAAAGGGTTTTCTTATAAATTAAGAATTTGGTAAAAAAATACTTGCGCAAGTAAATGTAGTATTAAAGGTATTTTATTAGAAAAGTAACAAATCAATTCATATATTGGAAGATCTATAAATCAAAGAAGCATAAAATCTAGGCTGGTAATACATATTCATATGGTCATTAATTTCTGCAATATAATTTGGGATAGTTTGTTGTAGCTCTGATTCACTAGATGAATTGCTCTTTTATTCCTTCAGGTGCCGAATCTCGCACCCTGAGATAAAATATATATTTATTACAAAGAAATCTATTAGATACCATAGAATTTAATATATATATTTGGATTACTAGTTGTCAATTTATCAAGCTGGTTTTTATAATTTAGTTTTAATGGAATTGTCCAAGTCAACAGGTATTAGCAAGCTGATATCGCAGCTACATGCAAATGAATGCATATGATCATAAAAATGAAAGCTCATGGTAACGTTTCGTGCTGTAGGATTTAGAGAATAGTATTTAGCCTGTGATATTTTATTGATTTCGATTATTGTTCTATTTTATATTATATATTTTTTATCGCTCTATATATTTTTTGCTCTGATTTATTTTTTGCAATATTTGTTAATATATGTATCAAATTGTTTATGGTGTGTGATTTATTTTTTATTCCTCAATACTATAGGATAAGTACCATATATATATTTTTTAATGAATTATCAGAATTATTGTGGAAGCTCATATCTGGGCCTATAAAGATTTTTATGAGACTGTATCCTATGAAAAACCACGACCTAATTTTCATAATTATTGAAATATTTCATGCTCTACCGACTGATGCCAAGCAGGAGGCTAATCGTTATTTAACTATAAAAAATAACGTTACAAAGCTTACAAAATTGTTCTAGGAAGAGATAACTTTTTCTGAAAACCACTTCCTTCTGGCTTGTGATCTTGACCTGAGAGGATGCACATGGAGTTTAGGGTTCTTTCTTCCTTTAAAATTTTAAAATTATCAAGCCAAACCCTTTTTTTTAAATGTGAAATATTTGTAATTAATGTTAAATTATCTGTGAACTCAGTGTTGTTGAAGAGTTCGTAATTTATAATCAATTCCCATAAATATATCTTTAATTCGGAAAGAAATCTACAAGAAATCTGGACCACACGTTAGCCCAGCAGAGACGAAAGGGACCTACCTAATTAATTATTGGAAATAATTAATTCAATCCACGAGACCGTCAAGAACATCTGATAAACGTCTGTGAGTGATAAATCAAACGAGCTCGTTTTAGGCCTTTCTACGCATAGTTGGGGGAATTAATCAAAGCGCTATTCAAATTAACTTAAATCCAATAAAAATTCGCAACGTGTTGAGTGCTATCACATAGTTTATAAGAACATTTTATGAATTTACTTGATATATGTAGGAAGCTTACTTCCATGCACGGCCCGAACTCATATAAAACCCTGAGATCTCATGTTGAATATTAATTTATTAATAATTATCATTTGTAAATTGATCAATGTATATCATATTAAATCTGCAGACCGAACAGGTTTTTAATTGTAGAATTCTGAATTGACTGGAAGTCTAAGTATCAGTATTAAGTATAGTATATTTATAAATTTTAAAATCTACAATTGTGAATGCTAGCAAAACCCTGTGATAATCGATCAGATTTTGGAAAAGAATTTATTTAAAGAAAATTATAGATATAGAAAATTTTATATACACTGTTTTATGGGAATATATTTTGTGTTTTATGTCAGCATACAGATCATAGAAATTTATTTTATCCTAATTCATCTCGTGATATACAGTTTGAACTGTCTTGGTACCAAAAAATATTCAGCAGCATATGAAATTATTGAATCAATTAATATTAATCTTGTTAAGAGCATTCAGTACTTATCATCCTTTGATGATAGTCACATTAGTCTGCCAGAAAAAGTATATTGATAATAAAATTATATTAATAAGGTTTCAGTTATATCATATAAGGATCCAGAGAGCTTCAAGAACTGGCGTTGTAAGTTCTAAGGAATTTTGGAAGGATAAATTGGTAAACACCTGTATTCATGACAAGCGTTTAAGAATCAACTAGAAAAACTATAGTTGGTCTTTGTTATTCTTTATTGTGTACATGGTTACTGATAATCAGTCATCAAGTATTCTTTTGATTTCCTTATTGGTATTCTTCAAGAACCTCATAGAAGCAGCAGTAAGAATTGATAATCACCGGTCATTGAACCCTATGGTGATTAATTGTATTGGGAAAATTCATGTTTCTACCACTGAGCTAGAGCTGAGGTTTGAACCCAGCAATTTTGCGAGCCGGACGGTCTTAATTTTTTGTGAATTTATTCGCAAAAGAGGGAATTTAGCAACTGCTCTCGCAGATATCAGATACACGTCTTCACAAATTTTATATGAATATAGAATTTGAAGATGCGAATCTTATAAGATTTTCCCCGCCTCACTATTGTTTATTATCAGAACAATTACCATCCACTGATAAAGAATTTCTGTACAAGTACATAATTATTCCGTGGGTTATGCGTACAAAAAAATGTTCTATCGATGATTTGATAATCTTCCGAGCAATAATATGATAAATTTAGTCATACTAGCCGACAGGCTCGCTTCGCTCACCATATCCGTCCAGCCAGGGGGCTCCGCCCCCCAGCCCCCCGACTGGATCGTCCAAGAATGAGATCAGCAAGCTCGCTTCGCTCACCTGCATTTTTCATTTGAGCATTTTTGGACGATCCAGTCGGGGGTCTAGACTAAACGTCTGGCTGAACGGATATGGCGAGCGAAGCGAGCCTGACGGCTAGTAATATAATATTCCCAGGAATAGCTCTGATTGAAGTAGCAGTGCCCAATCAATTTTTCCGCTATACATGCATTTCAATCTTCAACTTGATGCCAACCTAACTAAGTCAATTCAACTTAATGCCAACCTGACAAAATTATTAATTTAGTTACCAGTTAACAACTGTTTCGAAGAGGTACTCTCTCTTGATTATAGTTCCATATTAACATTATGGTATTGACATTTTTCAATCATAATTAAGAGAATAAGAAGAACATACATACTAATACATTAGCAATACCAAGAAGATAGTCAGGATTCCACTGTCAGTATTCTTTATAAATAATAGCAACAGTAATACGATTAATGTTTTGAAGATAGTGATTCTACTGTTAGTATCGATTGCACAAAAGCTTGTTAAATTTTTATCGTGATTGATTTGACGAGAATTAATCAGAGGAGCTTTCTTTTCGAAATAACTTTCTCTGATAGTTCTCGTGAAATTAATCTCGATTGAAATTTAACCAGCTTTTGTGCAGCCAGGCCTTAGTATTCTTTATGAGAATAATTTATTATTTTTTATTTTACAAAGGCGACTCTCTAGAAGTATTTTAAGCCTAGGTGATGATGATGGGATGAATGATAATACAATGAAGGTGAAGTTATGAATGAATAAAAATTAAAGGTTATGCTATCCACTTGAATTGATTTGAGTCCACTTTTCAGTCCAGAAATAAATAAACTAGAGATACCAACGATGATACGAAAGATGTATCTCTCGAAAAATGAGACTTTTCTGGCTCGAAATCGGTTTTCAAGTCCGAGGCCGTAGGCCGAGGACTAGGAAAGATTGAGAGCTGGAAAAACATTTTTGCCCGTGATGCGAACGCTATTTTCCGCCACACAGAAAAATAAACAATATATATATAGGAGAATAATTGTTTATTAAGCACTTGAGGAGAGCAAAAGTGGAGGGTCATAGCTCTAGCAAATCTGAGGTAATCTGAATATCAGGAAATTGTCCAAGTATATTAATTTTCTATTCTGATTTGTCTAAATAACCTAAAAGATTATGTTCAATTATGTGGGAGGTTGATTTTATACATTTTTATTCTTTTAAATGACAATAAGATGATATAATTATAAATGTTTTAATTATTGAATAATAAACTCGAATAATGAAAAGTTTTTTGATCAGCTGTTTTAGCACACTTGAAATTTAGTGGCCGGAAAGGGTACTCTTTCCGGCCTTAGCCGGAAAGAAACCTGTTCTGACGTCAGACGAGAGTCGTCTGCAAACAATGTCTTTCAGATTTACGTAGGGACTGGAAAACAGCTGCTTTCTGTGCAGTGTGACGAAAACTGTTTTTCTCACGCAATAAATTCGCATTTTACTCTCCTTATACTTGAATAGCTATTTAGGAATGAAGTGAAGACTTGCCGTTATACCTGGTAATGTTATTAGATTTTTCAGTAGGTACATCATTGATGTTTTTTATTCTTGTTTTGTTACAATATTACTAAGAGCAGCTATAATTTATTACTGATTTCTAATTTTGATAGCATAACAAATTACAGAATACATTGAGATTACATTTCTGGAACTCATAGTATAAAATGCACACTCTGTATAGGTTTTCTTTGCTCAAAGTAATCATCAATTGGATTAGAAATTAACTTATAGGAAGAAATTACATAATGCCCAAGGAATATTTGCTAATGAAAAATTTTAACCCATAGACTATTACATCAATAAAGGGAAAACGATCAAAAATGAAAATAGATTTCAGGTTTTTCCTGCTCCTCACAGTTTTAACATTGATGTTTGTTCTTACATAATATTCAAAATATAGCATAAATCGATTTTTGGTTCATGAAATTTTTTTTTGTCTCTTCGCAGAGTGTTACATCAGTGCTATGCCCATTAGAGCCAGTTGAAACTGTTACACAAACATCGATTCATTGCCGTCCTTATGAGTTCTATCAGATTAAACGGAACTTGACAAATATCAACTGTTTAATCTTAAAGAATTTATATAGACGGCAAAAATCGTACATCCAAAAACCGATGTATGTGTAACAAGCACAAGATTGATTAATATAGTACCGGGGGAGTTTGTGTTTAACAGATATAATCTAAATAACAAGAGAAAGATAATTCTGGTAAACAACTGGATAAAGGATAATTACTTTTTCAAATTAGAGTTTATTTAATTTTGTTAAGTACCTACAATATGGATTGTTGATATTGGATTTATTGTTTTGGTATGCTGTTAGTTGAAGATGGGGTTACCTATTTTGTTTGATGCAACCGGCACTAGCGAACAAGTTTATCTTATGCTAGTGTCTGCCAAATTGATGAGTTAGGATTAATGATTTATAAACACACATATTGTACTTAGTTTTTTTATGTTTTAATTCTAGGTTACAGATATTGCTGCTTGTATGTACTTTTGATTTTGGCAATAAATACTTTCATACTTTCATACTTTAAGCCTCACATACTCATAGATTTCTGGATGTATGATTTTTCGCCATCCTCATGAGTTCCATTAGATTGTCAAGTTCAGTTCAAGAATTCATAAGGACGGCAAATAATCGAACGACTGGCACTATGGTCCTTTTGCGTGAGTAATGTTCGTTCGTCGACTTCAATGTTGGTCTGTTTGTTGCAGAGTGTAGCCTTACAGTTCTTGGACGAGATGCCGGAGCTTGATGTGAGTCCAGAGGTGCAGGATGGTATTGTCATCACCTTCCGCTACATGCACCAGAGTGTCGTCGAGGCTAGCACACTCTATCTGCAGGTAAAAGAGCCACCTTCCTCTTATCTCAATTATTATATCCTCATCTCGATTATATTTTTCAATCTGAGCAATCTCAACTCTTGAATTTCAACAGTTTGTAGAACTGGTAACCAATTCGTGCTACCAATTTCATCCAAATAGGTTTGATAGCTTTCACCTATCACCTAAGGAAAGTCATCAGTTCCAATTATGCTAATATCTTGATAAATCATGAATGGATTTAATGCCTATGA
Source organism: Nilaparvata lugens (assembly GCF_014356525.2). Classification (NCBI taxonomy): domain Eukaryota; kingdom Metazoa; phylum Arthropoda; class Insecta; order Hemiptera; family Delphacidae; genus Nilaparvata; species Nilaparvata lugens. The sequence continues at coordinate 22,444,024 of NC_052515.1, forward strand.
ATAATGAGTCCAGTTCAGAGCAAAACAAATTATAATTTTCAAAATGATTTGAAAAAATCCAGTTTACACCAGAACAAATAATCATACATGGACTGAAAATAGATTGAACATAATTGAGGTTACAAATATGTTTGATATGTTCATCAAAATAGATTCAAAAGCTTTCACAAAAAACTCAGAAATTATTGTTTCAAAACTAGATCAAAATATACAACTTATAAATTAAGAATACTCATCCTTCGTTTACTGGTTATAAGGCAGGCTTATGGCTTTCAACATTAAATGAAAATTTTAACACCAATTGAAAAGATAAATTTAAATCTACACTTCACATATGTTCAATAACATCAATAAAGTTTTCAAAAACATTCAGATCTCAAACAAAACATCTCAAATTTCAATTATTTAGAAAATCTTCAACAGGAGACAAATACTTCTAACGATAGCCAAGCCTTATACAAAGTTGAGAGAAACGCCTGAGATAAACACCGGAAATAAATGCCTATAGCTTCAAAGCAAGACACGTCATCAATTGCCAACTAATAAAGAATACAAGTTTACAAATTTCATTTATTATACTCAATAAAACTTTATTTTTTGAAGTTATTTCAAATTTATTTAACCTTTATGTTGTTTAGAATTATCTGTTAATTCACAAATAGAACTTCATCAAAGTGAGTTGTCCAACATTTGAGTAGCCGATCAATTTCAGGTAAAAAGTTAAGTCCGCATATCGATTACATCGATATTTGCTATCAAGTTTTATTAATATCGAATTGAAGATTCGATTTTAATTGAGAAAAATGTAATATTACAATACAAAACAATATTACCTTGAAGGAATTTCTAAATTGCATTCTCCTTTTCTTATTATGTACAGTTCAATTATTATTTCAGTTTATAATTTATGTGAATTCATCTAAAACTGTATTGTGAGCTATAATTTATATAAGTGTATAAGCCTGTATATATTGTAATCTGCATAAATAAAACAATCAATCATTATTTGTCATTGCATGTAATGAGAGTCCTTATGATAACTTCCATCTCAAAACCTCTTTATGTGTATCTTCTTTGTTCATCCATTGATAACAATATTTGTCAAAATAAATAGATAACAATACTAGAAATAGATACAAGATAACAATATTTGTCAAAATAAATTAAACATTTATTTGTATTGAATTGGTCATTGACTTGATTTGATATGAAAGAATAAATGCGAATACAATACAAATGTGTGTGTTCTGAACAAAGCTCAGGCTAGAGCTACCAGAGGACTGTAATTTACTATTCAAATAATCAAATACAAACAAGGAGCAAAATTTAATCTTCAATTTGAGCCAGGTTATTTGTACAGTTAAACTCTGCATTAATGAACAATAAAAAAGAGCAAAAACTCACCAGATTTAATCCAATCTTGACTACTTGCCCTTTTAAGCCTTTATTAGGTGTTTTGATCAGGTTTAGGGTGGGATGAAATCTGGGAATAAGACAGGTTCGGGCTTCCGGGCAGCCTTTTCACGTTCAACTTGCAGGCTCTGCACTGTGTTTCGAACAAAGCTCAAACTGGATTCTTTATAAATTTAAATCCGATTCAAATTAATTCAATTCAATACTATTTACGCTGTTATATTCATAATTCACACACACGACACTTAAACAATTATTTACAAGAAATTTCCGATCGAAATTACATGACAAAATACAAATTGGATCTTGCACAACAACGGGGTGACAAGACAAGAACGACTGACGAAACAAAACTAACTGAAAACTAGTATGACAAGGCAAAACAGCAGGACGATCTGCGCTGGCGCAAACAAGCCTGCTATTGGCAGAACTGCAGTCTGGGATTTTGGCGCTACAGTTCGAATTCTCTGGCCAGACCAGTGTGTATGAGTGTGTATTCAGAGAACAGTTATTGGAATAAGTAAATGAATGTTACTTCGATGCACAGCCCATGTTATGGCTCTTCTGCGCCAGTGCAATTCCTTTCGTCAAGGTCAAACAACACGAGGAGTTTTTTCAGACAGCACGACAGGACAGGAAGCTCTCCAATCGGCTGATTAGTTTGACATAACAAGATGGACAGTAAGCTCTCTCACATTCGTCAATCGGAGAGTTTCCTGGCCTGTCGTGCTGACTGAAAAAACGCCTCGTGTGGATTGGATCTTGATTCCATTTGTGTGAAGATATTCCACGAGAATAGCAGGGAGGATGAATTCATTCTCATTTCCAATTTAGATTTTAATATTCGAAACAAAAGATTGAAAGGGAAGTTATCAATGGAATGAAGAAGGAAAACACAAGTGGATCCAATATTGGTGAATATCCAACAAAGTATTGTAGAGTCTTCAACAAAGACCACCAAAGTGATTTCAGTTATTGATGTAGTCTTAAAAAAATAATATTGGAAGGGAATAACATTCGAAATTTGAAATTAGATTAATTTGGGAACCTATTATCCGTCAATTCATATGGATCAAAATATAACTTAATGAATAAAAGTACTAGTTCATTGAGTCCTCTTTCCACTGTGCCAAATTTGTGTATCACGAATCTATGAATTGATCCAGTTCATATTGTCAGCATATTTGTTCGATCGGGAACATTCATGTTATGTATGAGGAACTCTGACAATTCAAAGTGCATATCACTTCAGAGCCCTGATACCCGTGTTTGACGACTTCTGCACGAGTGAAAACTATAGTACCAACTACATTGCATCGGTCATATCTACCTTGCGCCTAGATTACAAATTTCAATATAAGCTCTGTAGCATGAATTCACTCTTCAAAGTGCTTCAATTGCCCTTTCAAGAGCCCTCAATCAATAACGGCCAATGATTTAAAGGACCTCAATTATTGAACTTGGATGTTTCTCTTGAAACTTTTGAACGTTCCCTCATTATCAGTAGATGTACAATTTCGATCCCTAGTATGCAACCTTGAACGAGTTTCAGTCGTGAGACCTATTGACGGCTCAAATTTCATCAAGGAATTCCCACCAATAAAAGCTATACAAATACATGGTTTCTCAAATACTTCCGACTATTTTCTGTTTGTTCTATCCAATGAATAAATGAATGAATCCTCAATGGAATAATGTATTCATCTGTTCCTGTTATAAAGGAAGAACTATGATTTCTTAGTTATGAATGTGAAATAGTTATCTAAGTACTACTTAAAAATGGCAAGCAAGATTTTAAAACTATGTTAATTATTTTTCTATCACCTTATTCTTATTCTTATTTCTTCAGGAGCTTTCAAGACATAACTATGTCACGCCCACATCTTATTTGGAACTATTGTCCTCTTATGGATCAATGATGACTAAAAAAAAAGAGGAGTTACAACAGGGTATAAAACGCCTGCAAGCTGGTAGGTTATATTATTTTACATTATTTTGTGGTGATTATCAAATGATTTCAATTGACATATCTTCATCTAGACTGTATTGACTATCAGAATTGAGGAGAGGAACAGTTTTGGGTATCACCCGAACAATGATATTTGATATTGTATTTGCGTATCAAATTTTTCATAATTGCTATAAAAGGAATGAAGAAATAAATTCACTCTTATTATAAGAGAATAAATCTATAATCATTAGATCTATAGTCTCATTTTCAAGATGCAATAATCATGGATTCGATATCAGTAATGACCATTATTAGAGTTTTATCATAGAGAAACAATAAGTTTCAATAGAGACTTACGCTATTGTTTCTCTATGGTTTTATACAACAATTATTAAAATGATCTTAAGTATCTTATATTATTACAAAATACTGTAATATTAACCTGAGCATTTGAAGGGGAAGAGTAGGCAACCCGCATCACACGTCGTCTAAACTTGAATAAACATTGTATCATTTTTTAACTAGCCGTATTGTTCACATTTAAAAATCATTCTATTACTTCAATTCAAGTGATGGGACGCTCTTATGAATCATTCGCGAGTATTATAATTGCATTAAATCCCCCTGTTTATAAATGACACATATTGTTCTAAGTTCAATGTTATTTAACATGCAATTATGATTATTATTGAAGTATAATACAAATACTATAGTATAATACTAACGACTCTCTCATGATAATAGGATGGACATCAATATTATTCATTCACTTGATTATTCCAAGAACAGGGGAGAGTGAAGGCATTACGCACAAATCGATCTACAGTACTAAATACAATCAAATCGTATTATATGATGGGTACGTAAAGCTGTTATTGCTCTCACTCTCTCTCTATCTCTACCCCCCCCCCCCCCGAGGACAGAGAGGCCCGATGCTCTTTCCTTCACTGATCACTCGCACTACCTAACAGCATTCTCCCTACTTTTGTGTCAGCATCCAATTGTGCGCAGCATGCTTACTCCACTGCTCCACTACTCTGTCCATGCTACTGTCCATGCTACAAACTGTGCAAGAAGAAATCGGTTTCCCCTGTATTTGTTCAAAGTAATATCTCTCGGACTATAAGATGATAATTAATCAATGATAGTTTAGGTAATAGGAAAATCAATCAGTGATAGGATATGAGGTTTCATATAGAACAATGATATCTAATATGCAATATCGTTCTCTTCGTGACATAAACAGGTCTTGACAAACTTCTGAGTACAGCTCAAGAAGTGAAGGTTCTCCAGAAGGAATTGGCCGAAATGAAGCCAAAACTGGAAGCAGCTCAAGTCGCCGCTGATGATATGCTGAAACAGATTGAAGCTGATACCGTGAGTTAATTTTTTTAATATTTTATTTTCATCAAAATAATATTACAACATCGCGATAATGTCGACCATAATACGTAACATATATCTATTAAATAAATAAATATTTTTATTACGTAAAAAGCTGTACAATTACAGATATGGCAAACGTCAATTATAAAAACAAATTAAATACATGGAGATGATCAATGTCACAAAGTACAAACCCAAAAGTACAATATAAGTTATCAACCACAGCTATTGATTGATAAGTATAAAATATAATTGAAATGTATCCATCAATTATCCATGTATTCCTTCAATCACAGATTGATTTTTTTCCTGACTAGCTCTTCCTGTGTGAAGATTTTTGTGATAAGATCGTACGAGATATTTGAATATTTTCGAACTATTCCTTGATTTTTTTGACAAATTGATGTATTTTTTGTCTTATTCTAGAATATGATAGTATTTCTGAGTCAATGTTATTGACTGTTATTTATTGTATGCTATTGACAGTACTATAGTAAACGCAAATTGGTGAGGCGGGTGATGGTGGTGATGGATGAACAATGTTAGTTCTGTCTGTTATTTTGTACTTCAAGTATTTGGTACAAAAACTAATTTCGGTTTTCAAGTACCTTTTATTATATATATGTCTCCAACTACGGGATAAATGGTGAAGTTACTCATATACAACATCTATTGAATGATTAGTGAAGCGCAAGAATGATTCGCATCAATAGATAGATGAAGAAAAATTATTGGTTGTGAAGTTTTATCTGTGTAATAATAATTGTTCCAAGTTCTTGTAGTGAACTATGAAATTTTGATTATAAACTCTCACACTGTAGATGATGACACCATAGGCGTTGAAACTTGTTTGTAAATTTTTAATAAATTTGGAATACTTTTAGATTTACAATTACAATAATTATTGATCCACACCTGCACTCAGGATCTCCTTTGCAGGTTGTTATTAAACTTTATTGTTGATAATAATATAATGTATGTAAATTATGTATCTATTTTGAAGAGACAATAAAGCAATTTCATTTCATTTCATTTCAGATAATATTTTAGTGTTTCATTACTATCAATAAGATTTTTCAGCACTTCTAGATTCAAGCCTATTGTGAGAATCTTCCTATATTTTTTGATTTTATATTATTCTTTTGGTAGTTTCAATTGGGAGTGTTATTCCAAAACAATATTTTTCCATTCTTATAGTAATCCCAATTTGAATTCTCATCTCGGAACATTTTTAATTATTACTGGAGTAATAATCACTGATGATTCAAGCAATACTCATAATTATTAGAAGTTATATCTCTACCATCCTTCACTTTTATCGTTTAGGCTGTCGCTGAGGAAACCAGAGCAATGGTTGAAGTGCAAGAGACTGATGCTTTGAAAATTGCAAGCGAAGCTCAGGCAATTGCTGATGACGCTGCTGCCGATTTAGGTGAGAAATATCATTAAATTTCTTGCTATTTTTTTTCTAGGTTCAAGAAGGAATTAAACGGCAGTATCAAGAACGAAATGCATGATAATCAGTTTAGATGTGGAAATTTCCTTTCAAACCTTTCAATTCAATTTGATATTTGGTGTTTTGAATGAATATGGTATTCTTAAGGCGCGTACAGATATACGCGCCACGAACATGAGCAATTCACTTTTAATCAGCTGATGCCAAGCTTTTTATATCTGTATCTTACCGTTTCTGTAAAATATACAGATATAATCAGCTGATTAAAAATAAATTGCTCATGTTCGCGGCGCGTATATCTGTACGCACCTTTATACAACCATATGGTTCTGATATAGAACCATGGAGAAGAAAAAATAGTTTCTCAGTCACTACAAGCATAGAGAAGCAATAGCGTAAATAGATATCCCATGTTATAGGGAATTTATGTCGCAACTTCTACTGTTATCTCAAGCCGATTACTGTTGATTATTGTCAATTTTTACTGTTTTTTTGGGGGTGATAGTGTATGAACGGCACAATTTGAGAGACTACCACCGTCACACAGCTGTATAGGAAAGAACTACGTGAACTATCGGCTTAGGATAACAGTAGAAGTTGCGACATAAACGCCCTATACGATGGGATATCTACTTATGCTATCATTTCTCTATGCTAAAAGGCAAGTTGAAAAAAATGTAAATGAATCAATGTGAATTATAATGGAAATTTCTCTTTTTATGTTTATCCCTCTAGTATCAAGAATTAAATTAAGACCAATCAATAAAATATTTTATTAACCAAAGAATTTCATCTTATTCATAACTTTTTCTATTGTCATCGATAGAATGAATGAAATATAAATATAGTAATTAATCATGCACACAACAAAATTAATGAGGCTCAATTGAGAACTCCACTTTCAAGGTCACCTATAGAATCTGACACTGTAAAACATTTTCCACATTCACTTTCTAATCCGAAAGGAAATGAATTATTCCATGTTATTTTTCATGCTATTTTTCATGTTATTTTTTGAACAGGTTTCAAAATATTCATCGCGTAAACTACCAACATTAAGTAAAAAGTCAGAATTCACTCCTATATTTGCCCGCAAAGTTTGATATCGGGGAGCTCCGACTTTTAATATACAGAGTGTTTCAGAAGTAGTGTCAAACATTCTAGGGTAATGTTCCTGGATGATAGGAGACTACAAATGTCGTATTTAAAGTGTCCAAAACTCAACGGTTATCCTTATAACTGCCATTTTGTTTTTTTTCACAAAGGAATTTTTATCTCAAGAACGGAATGTTGTATTGATCTGAAATTTGGCATGAATATTTATGTTATGAAGACTCAACTTTAAAAAAAATGTCAATGTAAATTTTCAAAATGACTGCCATTTAAAATTTTTGATTGCAAATTCCACGAAAACCGTTCACTTTACAGAAAATTTACAAGAGACAATTTAGCAAATTTTATCAAAATTTCAAGGATACCTTATTTATTAAGATTAGTCAAAGAATAACAGAGAAATTAATCATTCTCGTACTGCATGCATGACCACTTTTCACCATTTAAACATCAATATTAAATTTTCCATTTCAATTGTATTAAAGATGACGTTTTGAAACACGGTATGGCTCCATAAGGCCATCCAGTAGATTTTGCAATGTTTTCAGATGATCTTATATGTTCATGGTCATGCATGCAGTACGAAAAGAATTAATTTCTCTATTATTCTTAGACCAATATTGATAAATAATGTATTCTTGAAATTTTGATAAAATTTGCTAACTTTTTTGTCTCTTGTAATTTTTTTGTAAAGTGAACGGTTTTCGTGGAATTTGCAATCTTCTTCTTCTTTCTCTCTGCCCCGCTTGTGCTTCACAGCGTCGGGGTAGCCTTGGACCACCGCCTCCAGTTGTCCCGATCCACAGCCAGCCTCCGCATCTGCCCCACCGTCTTTCCTCTCTCCTCTCCCAATCTTCGTATGTGCTCTTCATACGAGTACCTGGGCCGTCCTCTCTTCCTCCTACCACTCACAACCATATTTCCATATTGTTTGGCTTTCCGTTCATCATCCATCCTCTGTATAATTATGACCCCACCATCCTAATTGTCTCTCATCTATAACTTCTTTTATATCCTTCATTCCAATTTCCTCCCTGATCCGTTCACTTCTTATTCTATCTCTCAACGTTCTTCCCGCCGTTCTTCTGTGGCACTTCTTTGCAACTGCCCTAATTCTGCTCGTTTGCTGTGATTTTAAGGGCAAACTTCCCACTCCGTATAAAACTATAGGCTCTATGATGCTTTTGTATACTGAAATTTGCAATCAAAAATTTAAAATGGCTGCCATTTTGAAAATTCACATCGGAGTTATTTTATTTTATTCATTAAAGTTAAATATTTAGAGCATGAATATTTATGCCAAATTTCAGATCAATACAACATTTCGTTCTTGAGATGAAAAATTCCCAAGTGAAAAAACAAAATGGCAGCTATAAGGATAATCGCTGTGTTTTGGACACTTCAAATAGGACATTTGTGGTCTCCTATCATCCAGGAACAATACCCTAGAATGTTCGACACTACTTCTGAGACACTCTGTATAATTTATCGCATGTACATATTCCATAGAATTCAAAATATGTATTATAGAAAAATACTGTATTTATTATGGATGACAGAAATGGAATACTATTGTGCAACGTTTATTTCCCTTTGAGATTGGAGATGAAAGCTTCGATTATCCAAACAACACTAGATTTTGCAATAAAACTTGAAAACTACACATGGGAAAGCAGAGATAGGATATTATTGTTTGCTTTCCAAACATACGACTCGAATAATAATGCAGTAGAATAATATAAATGAGTGGTATTGATATTGTATTCATTAAAAACAGAAGGGAATGTGTAGGAGTAAAATAATGAATGTGAGTAGAATCTCTTCCACCGTTCTAAAGATAATGAATTGAACGCTTGAACCAATTAGATTGTTTCCTTGGTTCCATAACAAAGTTACTTGGAAGTAGAGTAAGATGTTCATGGTTATTCCACAGGATACAAATCACCGAATTAAAAAATTCTATATCAACAGAATACGGATTTCAATCATTTAAGGACCTAAGGTAACTCCTTTCAATCTAAGCCTTGTTTACAATTATTCTTGTTGTGATTGTTTGTTTGGAATGTGCCAGGTGTAAAAAATAATGCTGTGGTAGATACTTCTTCATATGTCGAGAGAGAGAGAGAGAGAGAGAGAGTGTGAGTGTGTGTTAAAGATACAATATGTGAGAGGGAGGAACCTATTTCAATAGTGGCATGGGACGGTCAAGCGAGAACAATACGAGAGTATGTGTATGTTGAGAGAGAGAGTAGTGAGAAAGAGAGTAGTGAGAAAGAGAGAGTAATAAGAGCGATAGAGTAGATGTGTAATGTTGTTTATGCTCAGAGAAGTTTGTGGTTCGAATTCCATGAAAATGATATTGGATTGGAACACCAGTATTCGCAAATAGCTTCCTCGAATATTGGATTAACGTTCCTCGAAGCCGGAATTTCATTTCTGAGAATTTTCCAATTATTGAAGCCTCCTTCAGAATTCAGTCTGTTTGTTCTCAAAAAAATAAAATCAACTCTCTTCCTTTCATGAAAACCACGATCAAATCAAACACCAGTCGATTTGTTTTCACAACTTTCAATTCTTATGAAGAATATCCATGTCGTTTTTGCAAAATAAGCAAATACGAATATACAGTATATTATTCTGAGTCAATAAATTCATCGAATGATGTCAATTTTGCATTTTCCAATAGAATAATTGAATCATTCACTAACTAGACTGAGGAACCGTATGATGTAGCAAGCGGAACTAGTTTCTCAAAATGGTAGATGAAAATTATGGATGAAAATTTCAAGTCTTCTCATCCTTCGATTCATTGCTACTCTACAATTATTGCTCTTCACAGTGAACATTTTTCTAACACGCTAAACCAATTTTTCATCAGAACAAGCAATGCCAATGTTGCGAGCTGCCGAAGAAAGCCTGAAATCATTGAACAGGAATGACGTCACTGAAGTAAAAGCCATGAAAAGGCCTCCCGCTGGAGTGGTGCTAGTTATTGAAGTCATAAGTATCATCATGGACATAAAACCGAGAAGGGTAAGTGCAAAGTGCAAAGTAGACCACTTCCATCATGAATGTCTTCTTATGTGGAGGCCGTAACTCTATACGATGTCCGCTTTTATTACATCTCCAACTAAAATGTTTGATGGTTTCAATTCAAGTCATCTTTTCAAACTATAGTGAGATTTACGTCAAATAACCAGCATTCCCTGAAATTAAGATATTGATGTATAAAAGTCGTGAGGCCCATTGACGGCTTCAATGATTGATTGATTGATTGAGTACTTCATTTATGTAGATTACAATATATATACTGGCTTATACACTTATATACACTTATTTACAATAGCTTCCAATACAGCAAAATTATAAATGAATTTACATAATATAGACTAAGAAAATAATTATTGAGCTGTATAATTATGATATGAAAAAAGCAATTTGAATAACTATAAATAAAAAAGATAATATTGTTATGCATCTACATAAATTAGTGGAGCTTTGGACATATCAATGTTCATTCTTCGGAAAGAATATTCGAAGTATCCTTCCCACTAACTCTCTACCAAAACGTTAATTTCATTAATTCAACTAAGGATTTATTTAAAAAATGAAAATATTGTAAAAATGTTAATTAATATGAAGATTTAAGAGAAAAAACAGAAAATAGTTATATAAGTAAGTAAGATCAAATCATCATTTATTAAAATGGAGTAGGCTGAAAGTAGATAAGGGTAATCAACTTTCAGTAATATCCTTAAAGTACTTTCTCCGATTATTAAGATTCTAGTATGTGAAGCATCTATCCTCCTACCTTCAGAGACAAATTTGAAATCATCTTTAAAATAGTTCGGATTACCGTATTTCAAGATATCTCTAACAAGCTTGACTATTCGAAAAAGTCTTTGATCTGGAAGCTTTAATGTTGAACTAGCAATGTGGGCTGGGGTGATATGATCATGGCGTTGAAGAAAGTGGACGAAACGTAGACAATAATTTTGGCAACGCTGTAGTTTACCATTCAGAGTGACTTGCATATCGTTAAGAACAGATGATAATGATAATACACAATAAGATATTTAATGTTCAACAGAAGGTGCTCATATAGAAATTTTTCAAACTTGTCATGTGTTATGAATAAAAATATTTGAAATTGGCTTCTCGATGAATCGATATCCATTCAAGTACACGTATTCGTTGGTTTTATTTACCTATGGAATGTGGTCAATTATTTATGTTCACTCTGTATATTCGGGTGAGACCTTCTCGTAGAGGACTCCTCACCAAAAAAAAAAACCGTACGAATTCACTTTTGAATTATAGTGAGGTCCACGTTATAATGACAGTGGAGAAAGATAGGGGAAAAACGTTGCCGATCCTCGGTCTTGTGAATGCCTTCTATATACGGTAGCTGAAAAAGGTTTATTGATGTAATATTCACTGGTCATTCTTGTTTAAAATAATCAATTATAGTTTATTAAGAAAGAGATTATATTTTTTAATAATTCCATGAAGAATTTTCATAATTAAGATGAAATATTTTATCAATTAATTATTCATTCTGCATTGTTAAAAACGATCTGGCAACAGTGCAAAGAGAGAAATAGATAGCGCTATCCGCTCCATTGAATGTTAGACAAAAAGAGCAATACCATTTATTTATTTATTTTTAATTTTTACAAAGTAGCACTGATTGGGAGAGGAAAACTAAGGATACTCCTTGTACCATTTTTCTCCCAAATTTAGATAACATTTTAAAAGTCCAAGTTAGGGTTATGGTTTCACTTTTCTGAAATTTTCATTTCCATTGCTAATCAAACACTGCCAATATAACGTGGACCTCACTTTATTATATTTTGATAACTTCAATAAAACTATTGAAAACTATTAAAACCATTTTGCTCTACCTCCACTATAAAACCATTAACGCTCGTCACTCAAACAATTTAAAGTGAATCTCGCTATTTGATAGCTCCATATATTTCACAAGCTCTCTCCGTAATTTTCTCATGACTTTTCATCTAGGCAATCTAGAGTTTGATAGTGTCTATTTTCATTCAAGAAGCTCGTAAACTTTTCATATTGTACCGTAAAGTTTTCTCAGCTGCTGAATGAGTGGACAAACGTTTAGAAAGAATGGTTTGCTACTTTGTTGCTTTTTGATGGTGAGAACCGTATCGCATGAGAGCACTTTAAGGTGGGTTCTCACATATCAGTATCATTGTACGTGTCTGGAACAGAGAGAATATTATTCCTATGCGTTCTTTATTCTTATTCAGCCGGTCCGAGAAAGTATTAATAGTCACTTTAGAACTGATGAAAATAAAATTTTAATATTTTTAATGTAGTGGACACTTACAGTGATATTAATATTTGGGATTCCAGCTTAATCCGTACAACCGGCGACTTACGTTTTGTAGGACAGATATTCGTAGTGTGGGTCAGCCTGAGTGTTTCCTCCATCAGCTTCACTTTAAACTGTCAGCAAACAACAAGCTGTCGATTGAATGAGAAGCATTGATAAGGAATGCTGGCACTTGAAGGTGAATCTCAAAAGAATTACATTATAATCAGTTTTTTAATTCAGGTTTCTGCTCTCCAGTGATAGTCTGAAGAAAAATAGATATTGGCCCGTTTTTCGAGCTCTAGATTTAGCTGAGTTCTAGACTTTGAACAGCTGGAGTCAGAAAATAGTCAGGGCTGATTTTCGAGCTCTGGATTTAGCTGAGTTCTAAACTTTAAACAGCTGAAGTCAGTCAATAGTCAGTCACGTTTAAATTGAATTTTAAAAAACTAGAGAATTGAACACAAAATAAAATTTAATAAAAAAGACTAAGAAATTGTCAAAAAACCACAGATTTATTGATACTTAGAAAGACCGGTTTCGGTTATTACACCATTGTCAATCTCTGATAAAACTGATGAGTTTATCAGAGATTGACAATGGTGTAATAACCGGAACCGGTCTTTCTAAGTATCAATAAATCTGTGGTTTTTGACAATTTCTTAGTCTTTTTCATTCAATACAAATCAATTGAATACGGTGTGTGGTGGAAAAAATATAATTTTCTTCAACTTCTCAACAACACAAAAAGTGAAATAAAATAAAAAAGAGAAGATTAAGGTTTCAGCTATTTTGAACTATTTAGGAATGTTTCACTTCGTCAAGGAAAAACGTTTCCAATTATAGAAATCAGAAAATAACTATTCATTCTGCTGCAACTATTTACTGCGACTACGCCCCGTTTTGGAAAGCCAATTATCCAACTCCAGCTGTTTGAAGTCTAGAACTTACCTAGATCCCGAGCTCGGAAACCGGCCGTCAGTCGTTTTTTCTAGGGTTTTTGAACCTATCCATTAATGGACTGAACCCAGTAAACTTTTTCTATTTTCCAGTTATCAGGCCCAATTCCTGGACAGAAGATTCTGGACTACTGGGAACCAGGAAGAAATATGCTCAACGATCCTGGTGCTTTCCTCAATTCTCTGATGAACTACGACAAAGAAAACATGTCCGAATCATTGATCAACAAACTGAAACCTTACATCAATAACCCACAGTTCCAGCCATCGAAAATAATCACGGTGAGTTCGATTGAACTGTTGAGGTTCGAGTTTTAAGCTGGATTTTCACATATAAGTATCAGTGAACATGTCTGATCCGGTCCGATAATATTATTCCCATGACTTCTGATGAGACTATTCATACTCGCTCGGCCGGGCTGAGTAGGAATAGTCCATTTAGAACTCATGGGAATAATATTTTCACTGTGCTCTGGCACTTTGGCACTGACATGTGGGAATCCATACAAGCCATCCTCAAGTGAGCCAAGTCATATAATGAGATAGAAACAATCGCGGAATCTCGAACCTACAAAATGAATACATTAGTAGTTATCATTACCTTTTTTCTGTTAGGACTGCTCTCAAATTAATATCAAGGAATATCTATGTTTCTTTTTTCAATTTTCTACTCTCATATTTTGACATTTATGACATTATCAAGTGACTCACTTGAATTTTCATTTCTTGACATAAGTAATCATTTATAGCAATATTTAGTTGTTTTCTTATTTTAACGTGATCAAATCACAGTGAAAGTGAATCAGGAATTATTATTTTGTAGTGTTACTATTCTCATATCATGAAAAGAACTGGTACAGGTATAATATCCAGTATCCATACTTTTCAGGTTACCCATCCAAGATATTGATCCATTCAGATACCATCCAAGGTATCAATATTCAATCTAATATTAATCTAATATTTGCGCATTTACTCTAATATTCAATGCTATCCAGGACACCTTTACCGATACCTGAATTCATTTTAAGTTGACCTGGGCCTAGATTGAAATTGGAGCTCCATCCAATTAAACTATGATTATAGAGAAAGTTCCTGAGATCTCTCATTTTTTAATTTCCTCTAATATTCAATATTTGATAATAATTTTTTTCCTCGCCTGTTATCCAGGTATCAAAAGCCTGCACCTCGCTTTGCATGTGGGTCCATGCTATCTTCAAGTATTTCTTCGTCAATCAAACAGTTTTGCCGAAGAAGGCTGCTCTGGCTTCAGCCAAAATAAAGCTGGCCAGTGTGATGAGTGTTTTAGAGGAGAAAAGAGCAAGGATGAAAGAGGTAAGTGAGATTGACAATCTCAAATTAAAATTCATTCACTTCAACAATCAGTCCAATCAAACACTTGGAAATGATTATTATAGGATATAATTATTATCACGATTGAAATTCAACTGTAAAATCGAATTGTTATGAACTATCAGAAAGGAAAAATTGGAACTAGACCGGAAAAGGAATAGTATCTTGCGTCACATGGACGGGAAGGGGCCTTTTGCAGACGAGAATGATGTTTCTAGTCTTGGCTGACGCCTCGACTAGAATTTCATTTGAGCATTGCAAAAGACATTCACGTCCAAGTAACGTACACTATTTTTTGTCATAATAATCTAAAGAAGAATAATATTGAGAAATAGAGAACATTACCTGCTTGTGCTGAAGTTACTACATGCATTCTATAAACACAAATTCAGAATCAGGATTTTTTTGGAAGTTGACAAAGCTTCCACGTGGAGCGCTGAATGTGGTTTTCTTGAAGCCGTTTTGCTGTTCCTATTTCGGAACTAGGAAGCTTACTCGACAGTGAAAAAAATCTGGTGTGGTGCACTCACACTACTTTCCTTGCCGTTTTGAAAATTTATCACCTGACGCAAGTGTTCCGCGCATCTCAAGTCTACTATTCAAAGATCTGCCAGCTGGTGACAGGACAATAACGCTAGAGACACACGAAGTCTGCTATCTCTTCATAGTGAATGATTAAATAGAATCAACAGTTGCCAACAGTTTGCATTATTGAATAAACACTTTTTCTCGAGTTTCGAGCTTATTTTCAATTTTAGGTGAAAATGTCACTGAACATTAATTGTAGAGATTCTTATGCTCAATCTTTTCCACTTGAAATTTTTTGTTCAAATTGTATCTGAAGCCTGATAATTGGGAATCTAAAATCACACTTTGCATTGATGGGGTGGAGCTCCTGAAATTTTTACAGATATGGGACTTGTGGCAGTTGATAGAGCTTATCAATGACTATTCTAGGTATAAATTTGGTGCCGTTTTCAAGAAAATCGCAAAAAACCGTGTTTTTGACAACATTTTCGCCATTTTAGCCGCCATCTTGAATTGGATTTGTCCGAAATTGTTCGTGTCGGATCCTTATAGGGGAAGGACATTAAGTTCCAAATTTCAAGTCATTCCGTTTATTGGGAGATGAGACTTTTTATTCGAAGTGTTTCACAAGATACGTAAGTTTGAATATACGAGACTGTGGAAATGATTGACTTATCAAAATTTTTCGCATATCCAAAGTTGCGTATCTTATGAATCACTTCAGATAAAATATCGAAAAGTAGTCAAGGTTGTAGAGAATTTTTTCCTCTTTCCGCTCTCATGAATCGTTTTCCTGATTTCAGTACCGTTCAAAAGTTACAGCTAATTGAAAAAATGATAATTTTCATTTTCTCATTTTTTTCTGCGATTTTACTGTTATTCAAGAGTCTCTAAAACGAGTAAGATATATGATAGAAACTTGCGATTGGTCTCAAATGAAAGAGAATTACATGCTCTATAAGCTACGTTGCCTTAAACTCATCTTGCATGACTGTTTATTATCGAAAAACTGGCGAGATTGTGAAAATGAGGAAAATATCGCATATTTCTAGATTTTTTGAATCAAACGTATTTTACCTCACGATTATATTTTTACAAAATTCATTTACCTCACATGAAAGAAGAGATTTTGTCTTCGAATCAAGACCAAGTATCATTTTTTATCATTCCGGGTTACCGAGATACACAGTTTTGAATATAGAAATCAGCCATTTTTCTGTGTATTTAAATACACTAAAATAGGGCTAAGATACACTAAAAGTGAATTTTTCATCAAATTTCAATTGTGATACATGATTTTGAACCGCCTTGACAAGTTGAGAAGAATGAGCTGTAGTACGAGAAGATCTGATCATTCTGTCAAAAGTTATAAGTGTTTAAAGTTTTGATCCTTGACGTATCCTTATGACGTACCCCCCACTAGGAAATACTGAAATTAGATGTTTCTAACGGGTAATTATCATAGAAAATAACCCGCGTGAGATGATTTCAGCCGAAATATGTATTTTTTTGTTAGGAAGGCCTTTAAAATGTACTATAATGAAAAATTTGTATTTTAGCTGTAGGACATGATTTTCTATTTTTGGGTATATCCCCCCTCCCCCTCTACTAAATTCGAAAATTCCTAAGGAATCCTGTTCATAATAAATTGTTCTTTTGCGTGATGTGTGGTTTTTCATCTATACTAGGAAAATATCCATGTTGTATGGAGTAGAAGTGGTAGGATTGCATAATTTTGAAAACCCCTTAAAGAGTACCCCTTTTTTGAAAATTCGTAGCTCCGGAACCAAGAATGTTAGAATCCTGCGCAGCCACTCAATCTATTGGAAATTTTATTCTCTTTAATTTTGTTAGGGATGAATTTTCTTGAGAAACTCAAGGTTTACGAGATAAAATGTGAAAATTGAAAAAAGTCCAAAAATTTGGGGGTTTTGGGGGGTTTTGGGGTTGAAGCCGCCCTCTGGCGTGTCAGCAAATTTCAGATTCGAATTTAGCGCCCCAAAATACATAAAGAACCGTCGAGAAAAAATCTTTCGGGGCTGTTTCCTGAAAAACGACCATTTGACTGGACTAACAGTGGAGTATGCTGTAATGAGAATCATATGTTTATTTGTTCTGCGAACAGCTGTTTACCGTCTTTATTTCATGCATGGGAAACAGCTGAAATTGAATGACTATTACAAAAAAAATTGTGAGAAATAAGGAATTAAAACAGAAAAATTGAGAAAAAACATTAAGCATAACTGATCGAAAGTTTGGGATTAGACTGTTAAGAATTTAAATATTCAGAAGAATTTACATTTAATATCTTTGTCGTCTTGGCTATCAACAATTCAAGTCGATTGGTGATCATTGTACAAGCAATCTACTTCTGGTATGTGGATTGATCCATGGGGCCAATCTCTTCTAAACTTAAACAAAAGTTTAGAGCAGCAG
Source organism: Nilaparvata lugens (assembly GCF_014356525.2). Lineage (NCBI taxonomy): Eukaryota > Metazoa > Arthropoda > Insecta > Hemiptera > Delphacidae > Nilaparvata > Nilaparvata lugens. The sequence goes on from NC_052515.1 coordinate 22,461,960, forward strand.
CATTTATGTAACCCGTTATTATAATTAGTATTCAATGAATAGATAAATGTATTAATATCGAGCAAGCGATGAATGGCAGATGATGGTGGAAGTGGCCAGTGTGAGAGTGGCTGCATAGTTCAATGACAGACTTTCACCTTCATTAGTCTATCATCTACCAATCATATCACTTGCTCAATACTACATACTACTCACCAATTCACGTGAAGTTTAGCAGATATTGATGATTATAATTGATGATAATTTATAGGTTTTATTGTTTATTGATAATAATGTGGCAACAGTCGATACCTGGGTATTCTAATAAATGTGGCAATTTCGAGTCATTCTATTAAATCTTAAGTTTCCTGACGAAGAAAAAGCCTGACGTACAGAGCTCAATCTCTTGACCTTTTCATGAGCAGTAATCGAAACATCCAACATCCTATCTGGAGAACTTCCATATAATGTCAACCAGTAAGCCTGCTCTCCACAAATGAGTTACCCCATTTATAAAAGCAGCGATTTAACCATATTTATCTACTAACATGATCTATCGAACAACTCTAACAACTCCGAAATAATAATCGACCATAATCGACTACACTGGAATAGAGTAGTCGATAATCGACTACTATATAGGGCTTGATGAATAGGACGCGGCCTTGCAGTTTAAATTGGATCGATTTATCCTACAATAACATGATTGTCTCATACCCCAACCCCATGATATCGATATAGCTCATGATAACTCGAGCTTCCAAGCCTATCAAATACCCTCATTTATCTCTGACAAGGAAGACACGAGTACACCTGAAAAGGTATACCTCAACCCAGGTCCAGGTATAACATGACACGTTTATGATGATTACTGGGGTTGCAGAATATCTGAAGTCACGTTTTCCATTAATGGTAGAGACGTTTCCTGACTGGCAACCTGTCCCTGACCATTTCCTATAGTTCCTGGATAAACTCTCATAGTGCACAATAGATAGCTTCTACAAATCTAAATAGCCACAAATGATATGAGGGTCTAAGAGATAATAGGCTAAAGATCTTCAAACTATTATTGTGCTTGAACTTAGTTCTTGTTGGTTCTTGATTTAGGTCTCTGATCACTTAGTTTTGAGGGATATCTTTCTAATAAATAAAAGTCATTATTCAAGGCCAAAGCGTCATTGATGGATCAACATCACCGATGATCAAATTTCTGCTGATAAAACCACCAAAGATAACACTGAGTTTCAACACATATAAATATAATAGATTGATTGAAATATGTCATAAGAATGCTGAAAAATATAAATGTTCGAGCTGGAAGATTGATATTATTATTATTAAGGCGACACGTATGGATTCTCAAACACACAATATTTCGTTTCAGATAACTGAAATTAATCAAATCTGAAACTGAAACAATATATAATTTAAATGAAAATTTCCAAAAGGAATACAAAAAACAGGCTTCATGGTGGGGTGTGCTGAAAAAGAAAGAGAGGAGGAAAACCTTTTAATTCTCTATTCCACAGAATTCATTTTCTGTCATTCAATAATCAGATATACACCTCAAGTACAGAGATTAGAGTAAATTAAGTTCTACTATTATTAATTTCGAGTAGTATCAACTCTATTTTATCCTACGTTTTTGTTCTAAAATTTTTAATTTGCAGGTAACCGACGGTCTAGCCGAACTGGAGAAAGCGCTCAAGGAAACGATGGACCATAAGGCACAATTGGAGGCAAATGCCAAACTGTGCGAGAACAGGATGGATAGAGCATTCCGTCTCATCAACGGACTGGCAGACGAGAGAGAGCGATGGATCAATACGATTAGTGTGCTCGAAAGATCTGTCGAGAACATGGTCGGAGATATACTCATCAGTGCCGGTGAGGGTTCTTATGAGGAGTGAGAGAGAGGAGAAGATAGGAGAAGTAAGAGGGGATGTAGATGAGTGGGAGAGTAGAGAGGGGAAGCATAAGTAGGATTAGAGCAAGAATAGTATATACTGTATAATAGTATATATATAGCTATATACTATCCTCGGGATTAGAGTAGAAGAGGAGAAATGGAATCAAGTTGGAAGAAGAGAGAGTGAGAAAAAGAAGAGTAGAAAGGGAGAAAAAGTAGAGGAGAGTAGGGAGGAGAATTAGGAGTGAGAGGGAAGTAGTGATGATAGGTATAAGTGACATTAGAGTAGAAGAGAAGTGGAAGCAACATAGGAGTAGAGAGTAGAAGTAAAGGAGAGGGAAAACAGAAATATGGGAGAGTGGAGAGGGAAAGTATGAGTAAGAGAATCGTAGAGAGGGAAAGTTCAAGTGAAAGAGAGTAGAGAGGTGAAGCAGGAGTAAGAGAAAGTAGTGATAAGATGTATATAAAGATTAGAGTAAAAGAGAAGAGATGGAAACAAGATTGGAGTAAAGAGAAGTATAAAAATATGGGTGAGTGGAGAGGTATATGTGGGGGAACAAGTCTAGGTGTAGAGGGAGGAGTAGAGGAGAAGTATATTTGGGAGGAGAGTATATAGGAGAAGTAGTGAAGAGAAGAGTAGAAAGGAGAAGTATATGTAGGAGAAGAGTATATAGGAGGAGTAGTAGAAAAGAGAAGTACAAGTAATAGAAGAGAAGACATGGCTTTGTCATCAGATTAGAACTGCCCACTCGTGGATGTCTCTCCCATTAAATTCAACAGGGACTAGACTTGGATTAGTGTCTCAAAACATTCCGTTTCTCGTCCATTTTGAGATAGAATTTTGATTGAGATGATAATTAGTGTGATCATTGTATTTTATTATCATCTAGGTTATTACAACCACTCACTCAAATTGCTAAAATCACAGTTGAAAGCTCACTTTGGGCTTAGATTATAATTATATCTTATTCTCATAAGATCATACTAGTTAGAGTCAACAATATAATAACATGAAAGCATAGACTAAGAAAGTAAACAGTGATGATTTTTTTTATCCATTTATTGTACAAAACACTATAATCATAATACAATTATGACCATTGAGGAAAAACTAGGCTGAGCCTGTTCTATGTCTCTCCAACAATTTTGATAGAAAATGTCCAAAGTATTGTAAGGCTATGAAATCACACACTGCTTCGCCATTTGGTTTTCGGTCCAGGAATAATGATTTAAAAACTTTGAATTTTTGGTCTTAGATTTGGATCTACCTATAAGGTAGATAATAATGAATCACAGAATGTATCACAATAAATTGAAAACTTGAGAGATCACTTTGAGTAAGTTACAGCTGGGGCCTGTTTCATAAAAGTTACAAGTCCTGTAATACAGGAGAATCACCATTCCAATTACATGGTCAATATAGCCGATAAAATCAGCTGTTCCTGTATTACAGGACTTGTAAATTTTTATGAAACAGGCCCCTGATGATAGATTACTATGATGGTTTAGTGATGATGTGATTAGATGTGAGATGAAAGTCATACAAGATTTGACAAAAGGGGATAGACCAATCAACCAGAATTCAGCTGTATCAAATCCAAACTTGGTCTACACTGCTAAATTGGAATGAATGTCCGACAACTATTTCGGTCGAGTTTAAAAAAATAGTGTTTCTGGAATACTCGTATTACTCCGTGTCATCATCACAAACCTAGACGCCACATCTCTCTAAACAAAAAAATATATATTTTTCCACCACACACCGTATTCAATTGATTTGTATTGAATAAAAAAGACTAAGAAATTGTCAAAAACCACAGATTTATTGATACTTAGAAAGACCGGTTTCGGTTATTACACCATTGTCAATCTCTGATAAATTAAAGTTTAATTTAGTTTTTAGTTTTTAACCGGTCTTTCTAAGTATCAATAAATCTGTGGTTTTTGACAATTTCTTATTTTTTTTCATTCAATATGAATAATTACCACAATATCAACTTCTCAACTACACAAAAAGTAATTGATTTGTGACAATGCATTCTATGTTTAAATGGAAAATATTTTAATTTTAAGTTTTTGTAATGTATTGTATATGAAAATTTTTATATTTTTCACATTTGTAAAGTTTGTTTAATGATTTTGGCAATAAATATTTCTTTCTTTCTTTCTTTCTTTCTTATTAAAGAATCTCTTGTAATTTTTAGGCGCCGTAGCCTACCTGACGCCGTTCACGGACAAATACCGTCGCGGCCTGCTGTCCGAGTGGCTGAAGCAGCTGGAGGAGACCCACGTAGCGCATACGCCCCGCTGCACCCCGGTGCAGACGCTCGGCGAGGCGGTCGCCATCCGCCAATGGCAGTTGTCCGCTCTGCCACGCGACTACCTCTCCACCGAGAACGCCATCTTGTCGTTCCACTCGCGACGCTGGCCCCTCTTCATAGATCCGCAGGGTCAGGCTAATCGATGGATCAAGAATATTGTGAGTAGATGCATAGAGAAAAGATAGGCTAAGAAGATATGCCATGGTTATACTACGTTTATGTTCCAAATTTAACTGTTAACCAAGCCGATAGTCCTACAGTGAGGTACACGTTATAATGGCAGTGGAGAAAGATAGGAGAACAACGTTGCTGAACCTCTGTCTTGTCAATGCCTTCTGCAGACGGTAGCTGATACAGGTATATTGATAAAAACACTTCACTTGAATGGGCTACTTTCTTACAAATTAATAAAAACAATATGAAAACTTGAAGTACCCTTTATTATTTAAAACTTTAAAATATTACAACGACTAGTTTCGACCATGACTTAGGTTATTAGATTTTTTCAGAAAATGACCTAAGTTATGGTCGAAACTAGTCGTTGTAATATTTCAAAGTTTGATGCAATATTGATGTAATATTAACTGTTCATTCTCGTTTAAAAATAATCAATAATATTTCTTTAAGCAAGAATTTTTTTTCCAATAAATTCATAATGAATTTTCATAATTAATTGAGATGGAATATTTTGTTAAGTAATTATTAATTCAACATTGTTGAAAGACGATCTGGCAACAGAGCAAAGCGAGAAAGAGATAGCACTATTCGCTTTGTTGAATGACAGACAAGGATAGCAATACAAAATTAATTGCTAATCAAACACTGCCATTATTACGTGGACCTTACTATAGTAGTTGTTTTTGTTGAAGCTATGTGACGCTGGTAGTCGCTTATACTGGGCCATTCTAACGCTCTCACCTCACAAGAAAAAAAACAGTTATTATAAACAGTAGTCGACAATAATCGGCTTGAGTTACGAAAAAATCGGCTTGAAATTTGGAACATAAACTACCTATACCATGGGATATCTACTTATGCTATATCTTCTCCATTATTAATCCAATTCATCCAATTCAGGCCACATTAAGGGCCATAATGCACAATCCAAGTTTAACGCCAAACCATGTTTACATGAAGATAGGTTGCATTTATCATAATGTGTTTTATATGTGGTTTAAACGAACAGCAGGAGGTTATTTCTCCGTTGAAACCGAGTATCTGCATACGGAACTAAGCTGCATACAGACTTGAGCGCCACTAACACGCGCATTTCACTTTTTTACTTTCCTTGACCATAGGTAAGAAAAGTATTGCTTTCCGAAAAAAATTAAGGTATCCCAATTTCTAAATTTCTATACGTTTCAAGGTCCCCTGAGTCCAAGAAAGTGGTTTTTGGGTATTGGTCTGTATGTGTGTGTGTGTGTGTGTGTGTGGTGTGTGTGTGTGTGTGTGTGTGTGTGTGTGTGTGTGTGTGTGTGTGTGTGTGTGTGTGTGTGTGTGTGTGTGTGTGTGTGTGTGTGTGTGTGTGTGTGTGTGTGTGTGTGTGTATATGTGTATGAGTGTATGTGCGTCTGTGTACACGATACCTCGTCTCCCAATCAACGGAATGACTTGAAATTTGGAACTCAAGGTCCTTACACTATAAGTATCCGACACGAACAATTTCAATCAAATGCAATTCAAGATGGCGGCTAAAATGGCGAAAATGTTGTCAAAAACAGGGTTTTTGGTGATTTTCTCAAAAACGGCTCCAACGATTTTGATTAAAGTTATACCTAGAATAGTCATCGATAAGCTCTATCAACTGCTACACGTCCCATATCTGTAAAAATTTCAGGAGTTCCGCTCCATCTATGCAAAGTTTGATTTTAGATTCTCAATTATCAGGCTTCAGATACAATTTGAACAAAAAAATTCGAGTGGAAAATATTGAGCATGAGAATCTCTACAATTAATGTTCAGTAACATTTTCACCTAAAATTAAAAATAAGCTTGAAATTCGAGAAAATGTGATTATCCAATAATTATTGCAAACTGTTGGCAACTGTTGATTCTATTAAATGATTCACTATGAAGAGATAGCAGACCTCGTGTGTCACCAGCGTTATTGCCCTGTCACCAGCTGGCTCAAATCTTTGAATAGTAGACTTGAGATGCGCGGGAACACTAGCGATAGGTGATCAATTTTCATAACTGCAAGGAAAGTTGTGTGAATGCGCCACACCAGATTTTATCAGTTGATGCATAGCTGTATTTGTACAGAATCAGTAAGATGCAGATATAATAAGCATAGCATCAGCTGATGGAATGAAATGTGTGTGTTGGTGCACTACCTCTGTTTACGGAGGTAGTGATTGGTGGCACCAAATGTACCTATAATACATTGGTGTGCGAGTGCATGCTTAGTTATGCATGACCAGAGAAAACTCATAGGTACTTATTGTAGTAAGTTCATAGGTTCATTGTAGGTTCATTGTAGTACTTATTTGTACTCACTGTACTTCTATGATGTACCATTCATTTTCAAGAGAAATGATCCATTATTCCAAGGACATCCATGTAGATACTCTTGCAAGAGAATGCATGTAGAACAGAATCCAGTTTTTGATGAATTATTGAAATAGTCTCTCTAAGTTACTTATTGAAAGTAAAAGTTATTGAAATATGGTCTCTCCAACTCAGCTACTCTACCCTGAAATACGTCATATCTGTCAATGTTAAATCCAAGATGTCCTGTTCACATTCGTAGCTTGGATTTAAGGCTGTGCAAAGGCTAAAAATAAACTTTCTACTGGTGATATTTTTAAAAGCTTTTCCATTTGTATATCATCAAGCTATAAAAATGAAAACGTTTTCTGGGAAAACATTTTTTTCCGATCATTACTTTTTGAGATATTATGAGTGCCTAAAGTTTAAATTTTTGGGACAGGACATTTCAAATTCGGTAAGAGATAAATCCATAAGATTCAGAGGATAAATTCGTCATGGTATTTTTGATTGAATAAAACAATTTTTTTCGAAAATATCAATTTTTACTTTCCTTTTCCTATTACCATAGATAAGGATTGCTTTCCGAAAAAAAATTAAGGTACCCCAATTTCTAAATTTCTATACGTTCAAGGTCCCCTGAGTCCAAAAAAGTGGTTTTTGGGTATTGGTCTGTATGTGTGTGTGTGTGTGTGTGTGTGGTGTGTGTGTGTGGTGTGGTGTGTGTGTGTGTGTGTGTGTGTTGTGTGTGTGTGTGTGTGTGTGTGTGGTGTGTGTGTGTGTGTATATGTGTATGAGTGTATGTGCGTCTGTGTACACGATACCTCGTCTCCCAATCAACGGAATGACTTGAAATTTGGAACTCAAGGTCCTTACACTATAAGTATCCGACACGAACAATTTCAATCAAATGCAATTCAAGATGGCGGCTAAAATGGCGAAAATGTTGTCAAAAACAGGGTTTTTGGTGATTTTCTCAAAAACGGCTCCAACGATTTTGATTAAAGTTATACCTAGAATAGTCATCGATAAGCTCTATCAACTGCTACACGTCCCATATCTGTAAAAATTTCAGGAGTTCCGCTCCATCTATGCAAAGTTTGATTTTAGATTCTCAATTATCAGGCTTCAGATACAATTTGAACAAAAAAATTCGAGTGGAAAATATTGAGCATGAGAATCTCTACAATTAATGTTCAGTAACATTTTCACCTAAAATTAAAAATAAGCTTGAAATTCGAGAAAATGTGATTATCCAATAATTATTGCAAACTGTTGGCAACTGTTGATTCTATTAAATGATTCACTATGAAGAGATAGCAGACCTCGTGTGTCACCAGCGTTATTGCCCTGTCACCAGCTGGCTCAAATCTTTGAATAGTAGACTTGAGATGCGCGGGAACACTAGCGATAGGTGATCAATTTTCATAACTGCAAGGAAAGTTGTGTGAATGCGCCACACCAGATTTTATCAGTTGATGCATAGCTGTATTTGTACAGAATCAGTAAGATGCAGATATAATAAGCATAGCATCAGCTGATGGAATGAAATGTGTGTGTTGGTGCACTACCTCTGTTTACGGAGGTAGTGATTGGTGGCACCAAATGTACCTATAATACATTGGTGTGCGAGTGCATGCTTAGTTATGCATGACCAGAGAAAACTCATAGGTACTTATTGTAGTAAGTTCATAGGTTCATTGTAGGTTCATTGTAGTACTTATTTGTACTCACTGTACTTCTATGATGTACCATTCATTTTCAAGAGAAATGATCCATTATTCCAAGGACATCCATGTAGATACTCTTGCAAGAGAATGCATGTAGAACAGAATCCAGTTTTTGATGAATTATTGAAATAGTCTCTCTAAGTTACTTATTGAAAGTAAAAGTTATTGAAATATGGTCTCTCCAACTCAGCTACTCTACCCTGAAATACGTCATATCTGTCAATGTTAAATCCAAGATGTCCTGTTCACATTCGTAGCTTGGATTTAAGGCTGTGCAAAGGCTAAAAATAAACTTTCTACTGGTGATATTTTTAAAAGCTTTTCCATTTGTATATCATCAAGCTATAAAAATGAAAACGTTTTCTGGGAAAACATTTTTTTCCGATCATTACTTTTTGAGATATTATGAGTGCCTAAAGTTTAAATTTTTGGGACAGGACATTTCAAATTCGGTAAGAGATAAATCCATAAGATTCAGAGGATAAATTCGTCATGGTATTTTTGATTGAATAAAACAATTTTTTTCGAAAATATCAATTTTTACTTTCCTTTTCCTATTACCATAGATAAGGATTGCTTTCCGAAAAAAAATTAAGGTACCCCAATTTCTAAATTTCTATACGTTCAAGGTCCCCTGAGTCCAAAAAAGTGGTTTTTGGGTATTGGTCTGTATGTGTGTGTGTGTGTGTGTGTGTGTGTGTGTGTGTGTGTGTGTGTGTGTGTGTGTGTGTGTGTGTGTGTGTGTGTGTGTGTGTGTGTATATGAGTGTATGTGCGTCTGTGTACACGATATCTCATCTCCCAATTAACGGAATGACTTGAAATTTGGAACTTAAGGTCCTTTCACTATAAGGATCCGACACGAACAATTTCGATCAAATGCAATTAAAGATGGCGGCTAAAATGGCGAAAATGTTGCCAAAAACAAGGTTTTTCGTGATTTTCTCGGAAACGGCTCCAACGATTTTGATCAAATTCATACCTAAAATAGTCATCAATAAGCACTATCAACTACCACAAGTCCCATATCTGTAAAAATTTCAGGAGCTCCACCCCATCAATGCAGATAGATTCCCAATTATCAGGCTCCAGATACAATTGAAACAAAAAAAATGAAGTGGAGTGGATTGAGCATGAAAATCTCTACAATTAATGTTCAGTAACATTTTCACCTAAAATTGAAAATTAGCTTTAAATTCGAGAAAATGTGATTATTCAATTGCAAATTATTGTTGATTCTATCAAATCATTCACTATGAAGAGATAGCAGACTTCATGTGTGTCTCCAGCGTTATTGCCCTGTCACCAGCTGGCTCAAATCTTTGAATAGTAGACTTGAGATGCGCGGGAACACTAGCGTCAGGTGATCAATTTTCATAACGGCAAGGAAAGTTGTGTGAGTGCGCCACACCAGATTTTTTTTCATTCAATCAACAATTACATAGAGAATTCATCCTTCTAATCACATGGATTTATCTCTGACTAAATTTGAAGTGTTCTTTCCCAAGAAATTAATCTTTAGGCGCTCATATCTCAAAAAGTAATGATCGGAAAAAATGTTTTCCTGAGAAAACTTTTTGATTTTCATAGATTCATTTATCCTCCTAATCACATGGATTTATCTCTGACTGAATTCAAAATGTTCTTTCCCAAAAAAATAATCTTTAGGCGCTCATATCTCAAAACGTAATGATCGGAAAAAAAATATTTTCTTGAGAAAACTTTTTCTTTTTTATAGCTTCATGATATCATACAAATCGAGAAACTTTGAAAAATATTAACAGTAGAAATTTATTTTTAGCCTTTGCACAGCCTTGACATTTGGAGATAGGACGTATTTCAACGTAGCGTTGCTTAGCTAAGTGAGAGGAGACCCTTAGGAGAGTTGCTTACAAACTACCAAGTCTCTAGACAGTTTATGTAGTAAATTCTAGAAACATTTGAAGATAAATATGCTAGCAGAAGCTTCAAATCGGTACAAAGTCAATCTGTTGAAATTTCAACATTTATTTAACATTTCATGCTAGCTGGTGTATAGGTTGATAAAAGAATATCAGAAGGGAATTCTCGCACCTCACGTGAGACTATCGGAGTGCAAATACTGGTAGGCTAATCCTATTATCCTCCACGTCACGTTTCTCTAGAGAGCAAAGCTTTTTGACACATGACATGTGGAAAATTGAGTTTGGAAAACCACTTCAAAATTTTTTGACCTGTAACATTATCTCCATCACTTTCATTCCCCACAATAACCTCTTCTGGTCTCCCTCTTTCTCATTCTTCTCCAACTTTTCTTGTTTTCCTGTAAGTTTTCTGATTCTCTCTTCGATCCACTATAAAATTTACCTCCTTATTTTCTTCGGGTATTCTCTACATTTCTTTTCATCCACTTTTCTTCTTCTTAGTTTTTCTTTTGCTGTATGTCAATTTCCCAGCGTTTCCTATGAGTTACATAATATTAGCACGAAGGAAAGCAAAAACACAATTATTATATTGTTCCTTGATCTGTAATACTTCGTTTTTCCTTCCTGATTTCATAGAAACATATTTTTAAAATGGTTTAAAATTTAGAAGGAATATGGGAATATTTCTTAAATGTCAGTATTTGTGATACATAGAAGTTGGCCATTTTTTGTGTATTAGATGGGCTTAAGTACACTCAGCAATAAATTTCCCATTTTTCGACCGAATTCGACCAATGTTGCATGATTTTGGATCGCCTTGACGAGCCGAGAAGAATGAAGTGTAGAACAATGAAATCTGAGCATTGTGTCAAAAGTTATGTGTTTGAAATTTTTACCCTAGAGGGGTCCTTATGCGCGCCTCTCCACTGAGAAATACTAAGATGAAGTGCATCTAACGGGTGATTCTCATAGAACATAATCTCATGAACTTAAATCATTGTGCGAAATATCAAAGAGAGGGAAATGAAGTTGATGATTCTCATAGAACATAATCTCATGAACTTATATCATTGTGCAAAATATCAAAGAGAGGGAAATGTAGTTGATGATGATATTTGAAGCTGAAAATGATGTGTTTTTCACAATGCAAAGAGCATTTCTATATGAGATACAGCGCTCCACCTGATTTCAGATTGTATAGAACAAGAATATGCCCAGAAGAATTTTAAATTATACATCTAAATGGTAACAATAGGAAGATATTGCTGATCAAAAACTAAAATTCATCACAGGTTTTTATTCTTTTGATTTTACTCTTTTTCAAAAATCATAACTCAGTACTCATTGCAGATAGACAGCTCTGGATGATCTCATTATATTCAGAATTTTATAATCTAAAAAACGGTGGAAGACAATTTTTCTGTTTGATTACTGTATTTGGCAGAAATAGCTGAAAACTGGAAATGGAACCGAAAATATTAGGTTTCTGGGCCACTCTGTATCCTGCACAAGGGAATTTTGCATGAAGAAATTGGTTCTGGACTTCTCTCATGTACCCAAATAATATATTAAAAAATCAGAATTACAATATAAATTGCAAGCACCAATGTATATAATTACTGGACTAAGAGATTTTGGAATAATCTGGGGAGATTTCTTCTGTCAGTATCTATAATGTCTTATGGGACAGAATGTTCAATGCATGATCATTCTTCACATGTATTCTTTGGAACAGACTCGAAGGACTGCCACATGAAAGTATGATGTGTGATCGTGCGAGAAAGGAGACTACTCCAATCAACACCCTTGAGATTGTGCTGACTGCACGCAAAGAAAAGTTCTTCTGCTCAGAGCGTACAAAATAAATAGACTGAGACTAAGTTTTAGTCAGTTGAAGCAACAAAGCAAACTGAAGTTTCCCCGTGTGGTTTGAAACCAGATCGAGAGAAGGATGATTTATCACTGCTTTAGTTGATCTTGATTGAGTCACCTGTGATTGAAATTTCTCTGTTGATCCTTCTACCTAAACTGGATTGAATTACATTCTTCGACTCACTAAAAGTAATTTCGTATCGGTTTTTTTTTGCGGGCAGTTCCTCACTCACTGTATTTTTTATCCTATCAACTTTTTTCAGACTGAGTATTATTAAATGGGTATTCACTATAATAAAATGAAGTGATTGGAGCCCGATAAGAAGCCTTGATAATAATACACTGAATGCTTTATGGAAGCATATTTAATGAAAAGTGAGAGGTCTCGTGTACCATTCACAGCTGACAATAAGTTATGGAAACGTTGGAAAAGCGTACATTGTTGTAACTGCTAAGAAGTAGGCTATTGCATCTTCATATCCAGTGTTTGGAGAAGGGCATCTAGTGTTGAAATATAAACAATGAGTCGTTCAACTCTGTGTACTGTACAGAATATCAGACAAGGTTTCACAGAATAAGCCAAATAATATGTCAATCGACTACGTAAAGTAATACTGAAAGTTTGACAGCACTTCAAGTTGCTTCATGTAAAGATGTGTACAGACTTAGGTCTTGTATTGTATCTGTATCTTTACAGATACAATAAAATACAGATATGATGAGCATAGAATCAGCTGATTAGAAGCGTAAGCGTGTTTTTGTGATACAAAAATCTCTACATAGCTCTACATCTCTACACTTGTTACTTACATTATGTACATCTTTTGTAAGTTCATTAAAAATATAATTCAATTTGATCCAAGTTGAAGTTAATCAAAAATCCTCACTGATTTTATCACTACCGAAGATGATTATCAGCACATTTTAAATTTTTCACCTTTTCTGTTATCTTTTACTTATACTGTAATTATTGGAGTTCATCAAGCCTTTGTTGATTGATTTTGCCACTCCATGTTCAACATTTTCTGTAAAATATGCATTCAGAATTCAAAACTACTTCACACTCCATTTAAGGGTACAAACATATTTTATTCAATTCAATTCATTAATTTGAATTGCAGGGTAAATCTACGGGACTGAAGGTGTGCAAATTGCACGATAAAGACCTGATGAGAGCGCTACAGTCAGCTGTTCGTTTCGGGAAAGAAGTCCTCATTGAAAATGTCCTGGAAGAACTTGATCCAGCTCTGGATACCATTCTGACACGCCAGACTTTTGTCCAGAATAATCAAGTGGTGAGCTAAATCGAATGATGAATTTATAAAATTATTCTACTCTCCTATTTTTTAGTATAGACTTGAGTCGTGTGCTCTTGTTTATTCTTGTATATAGTATTAATCGTACTTAGGTTTCCTCTCGCTAATTCGAGAATAATAAAGTTTTATTTTCCTTTTAAAAATAAATGTTGAAATTATAATGAGAATCCTTTTTGGAATAATTAAATCTTGGACGAAATCATGGATGAAGATTCTATTATTTCACTGTAGCTTCTCCTACGATTCGTCAATGTCAATAATGGTTGGGTATCAACATTTTTACGCCTCTTTTAATATTCTATTATTCATTCTATGTTCTAAAGAAACCTTGTTATTTTTTATGGGTCCGATGTGCCCCATAATATGATTTTTATAATATTATTGATTTTTCGAGATAGAATCTCAGAAAAGAAATGATTTTGGTTCGGAATCTCAGAATAGAGATGATTTTGGTTCGGAATCTCAGATAAGAGATGATCTTGGTTCGGAAAAGTTGTTGTATTGAGTTGGAGAGCTATATAAAATTTGAGCTACTTATAGCTCTGTCAGCTACATATAGCTCTGCTAGATGTAGCTCTGCTATAAGTAGATTTAACGCTAATTTTATGTAGCAGAGCTATATGTAGCTCTGCTAGATGTAGCTCTGCTACATGTCAATTTCTGCTTATAGCAGAGCTAGATATAGCTCTGCTACATGTCAATTTCTGCTTATAGCAGAGCTAGATGTAGCTACTCTGTCCTTGAAGGAAGGCTGCCGCAGATGTATACTGCTGTTTGCAGCTGTTTAGTGCCTGCCGGGTTTACACCAGATATACTGTACTCATTTGTTGTCAGAGTGCTAGTAGGTTACTGCGCATTGCAAGCATTTATTTTTGATTTATATATTATTGTGCAATGATGGAGAGTGAATTTGATTGGAATAGAGACAGAATTATCCAATATCTTCTTTTTCTTCTTTGTGCTGGCATTTTGATGCTGGCATTACTTGTAGCAGAGCTACATATATATCTCTTTTCTGTATAGGGCTACTTTTATAGAAATAGAAAGAAAAATAAAAATCTTAGTACCCTTTTTGAAATATATAATCACATAATAAATACACTAAATACACATCGCTTAGTCGTACTAAGATTTTTATTTTTATTTCTAGAGCTACATATAGTTTGGAATAAACCAGTATTCACTGCTCAGTTCCCAGTCAGATGCCGAAGAAGAAAGTAGTTCTTGCAGCAGCCGCTGCTTTCGCCGCAGCCACTGTGATATTTTTAGCACAGAGAAGAGAAAAAAGATATTGGATAATTTTGTCTCTATTCCAATCAAATTCACTCTCCATTAATGCACAATAATTTATGAATAAAAAATAAATGCGCAGGAACCTACTAGCACTCTGACAACAATAAAGGAGTACAGTATATCTGGTGTAATTCCAGCAGGCACTAAACAGCTGCAAACAGCAGTAAACAGCTGCGGCAGCCTTCCTTCAAGGACAGAGCAGCTACATCTAGCTCTGCTATAAACAAAAATTGATATGTAGCAGAGCTAATACCGAAAATTTCGGAGAGCTCATTTTCTGCTATATAGCTGAGAAAATAGGCTTAAAACTGTAATATAGCCGGGCTATGTATCAGTTTCCCAGTGTCACTTTTTGAACTTGTAGCAGAGCTATATATAGCTGAGCTACATGTAGCTCTGCTACATAGTGTAAACCTAGCTTAACCTGAAAAATGTTCCAGGTTATGAGAATTGGAGACCTGAATGTCCCCTATTGTGACACTTTCCGCCTTTACATCACCACAAAACTGCCAAATCCTCACTACATGCCTGAAGTATCCATCAAAGTACTTCTTGTCAATTTCACCCTGGTTCCAAGGTGAGAGATTATCCTATCAAAAATAGAGTAGAATTTTTCGTATAGTGAATCTGTGGATAAGAACTTTACATGTGGAGCTCATCCATATCAAATTATAATTCATTATGATAATACTCAATTCAAGCCATACGAGATAAAAATTATAATATGATGATACTTCATCTACGCTAGAGATCATCTTGGCTCAGAATCTTAGAAAAGAGATGATCTGGGTTCGGAACAGTTATTGTATTGAGTTGGAAAGTTGGAGATGACAGTCAGTGATTGCGATGCACGAATTTTTTGGAACTGCATACATGCAGTCTCTTGACCTGGTTCATTCAGTGTCAAGTTCATGAACTCCTTCACAAAGCTCTACCAGACTCATGCTGGAAACTCTTCTTCTTTCATTCGATATTTCAATAGAATATTAAATTGTGAACTTGGCAATATTTCTAGACTCTTTTATTGAATTTTCATTACAGAGTTTGCTATGAATGTCACGCGTGTGAGTAACCCTCCACTTCACCCCCTTTCATTTTTCTCCTTCTCCTGTTTTCTTTCCATTTGCTTCTGTACATCCACCTACGTCTTCTCATGCTTCTCTCCTTTCTTCTCCTGAAACGCACGTGAGTTGCAGTATGCAATAAAGTGCGGCCACATGCTTTTGAAGTCACGTGCTCTCTTACTAAATGAATTATTGTTGTTGGAAGCTAAAGCCTTTTACAATATATTGTCAGCCTTGCCATAGAACCTGTATGGCATTATTGAATAAAATTCAACACAATTTCAGAATACCAATATAATGCAATACCGGTATAATGCAATATATCCATTACATGCACGGTGAATCTATCCATTTCAGTGATTGAGTGAATCTAGCTTCTATAGTACAGTCATAAGTGTACATATTAATTAAACAATCAATATCAGTAAGAATATCTGATGAGATATTCGCTGTTAACATTTTCGAGTAGTATGTTAGGGTAGAAAAAATTAGCTCATTAGTCTCCAGACTTCTTCTTCTTCTTTTTCAACTTCTTCTTTTTTTTTCTCCTCCTCCTCCATACTCATCATCAATCTCTTTCTCCTCATCACTCTTTCTCACCTACCATGCTTCTTCTTCGCTCTTCTCTTTTTCTCCCCAATGTTTTTCTTCTATTATTCCTCCTACTCATCCTTCATTTCTTTATAGTTTGTATTTACTTTATTATATTTCCATATATTTACTCTACTTTCAGTCAAATTATACAAACAATTCATAAGTATGCAAAAGTCTCATCTCCAAGTACATTTTCACAGTGGCCTTGAAGACCAGATGTTGGCACTGGTCGTAATGCAGGAAAGACCCGACCTCGAAGAGGAAAGATCGGCCATTGTGGTTGGCTTAGCCGAAATGAAGAACGAGCTGAAGCAAATCGAAGACAGGATTCTGTTGAAATTGAGCTCGTCGCAAGGCTCGCCTGTCGATGACATCGATCTCATTCTCACACTCGAAGGATCCAAAGTGAAGAGTGAAGAGATAAAGGTTAGCTCACTGTAGTCCGCACTCCACTGTCATCATTCCTAATACGGTAATAAATTAATATCAATGCTTGGTAAAAACGGCGTTTTTACAGTCGGCAGTGCAGGAAGCTCGTCCTTATTGGGTTGACACCTAAAAAAACGCCTAATTCCAATTTTCAATTTGTTCAACCAATTACGACAGTTTAGGATGGATCACTCTATAGTTGCATTAACGGGTTTGATGGTCTTACAGTTTATTATTTAATACTGAAAAAAACTATCTATATTTTTCTCTATGATAGTAATGAATGTGGAAAACCAAACTCTTGAATGACTACCAAGATAAAAAGAAAATTCTCCTCGATTACCTTTTTAATGAAGCGTTTCTGAAGTTATCTCTGTGGTTTTTCTGATTTCATTATAAAATTCTCCTAGAAACTTGCAAGTTTCATCAAACTCCCACCTATTATAATTGAGTTGATATTAAATTCTTAGTGATTTCAACGGTTTCCTTTCGTTTTCAATTCAAAATTTCCAAACTGTCATATAATCTTACGCAGACAATTTTTTCTGAAAGTTTCTGGTCAAGTTTTCAATACAAATCAATGGAAGTAAGATTTTGCAATCCAACTTTATTGTCCTCAATCTCAAGCTTTATTTTTCGGTAGAGTACAAGATTGTAAATGAATTGTATTCGCTACTGATTATGATGATGATGATGATGATAATCCTATACTATTAAACGAGCAATTTCTGTTTAGATGTTTAGACGTTTTTATGTTTTTTTATATATATATATATATATATATATCTGTATGTGACCGGATCTCGAAAACGGCTCTCAAGATTCTCACGAAATTTGGAACAAAGTAGGTTTATGATAGGAAGATTCGATTGCACTAGGTCTCAACTCTGGGATAACTCGCTGAAGAACATTAAAAGGATAAATAAGTTCTTGGAAAAACAGCTGGAAATTTTGCCGTCTGTTGAAACCGTAATGGAAGAGAGTGAACGAGTGCATGTGTGTGGTGGGATCATCCAGCTGATCTGACGAGAAGAAAAATTCGGCAGGAGAAACCTATTTTCGTTTATTTCTCTTTTTTTAAAAAACATGTTTACCTACTTCAGAAAGTCCAAAATATTAACTAGATGCTTTTAGTGTAGAATAGTACATAGTATATTAACAAATATTGTAGCAAACATAGTATATCATATTCTAAATCGAATTCAAAGTAGTGTTTGTTTTTTGAAGTGTGAATAAATTGTTATTTTGATGAGTGATAGTAGCTTAACCTAGATTTTGTTTTGTACTGTAGTATAAATTTGAAAAGGGTCAGTTTTGGGCATAAGCCTGTTGTGCCTCCTCATATAACTGTACGATAAAAATATAACTATATCATATAACTGTACGACTGAGAAACTGATTAAATAAATATAAACTATAAATTCAATCTTCCGTTACAAATTTTCTATGCTTTTACACTCCAAAGCAAAGCTCGGTCCCCCGATATTAATAATTATCATAAAATTACAAGGTCCTTTCATGCTTTGTGGCACCAACGTAATCATGGAACTATCACACTATTCAGCGGCTTATTAAGCTGCTATAGTAGTAATACCAGTAGTAATAGTAGTAGGGAGTAGTAGTAGTTAATTTGCCAAGCTTTCAAGCATGTATTACGGTACTGAACACCCTTTACTAATGGTCTGGAATCCAAAGCTTTACTATTATAATCTGAGGCACATATAGATTAAAGCAATATCTCTCTCTGAGTTGGACAGCTTTAGTGCGTTTCACCACAAACTGTCAGCATTCCTTATGAATAACATCAACGCTTCCCATTTAACCAATGCTGACAGTTCAAAGAGGATCTCACTGTAGCTTAATTGACGGGTTTGATGCTCTTGAACAGTGGAATCTCTTGATCTTGTGTCAGTTAGCCTTCAACAATATCAACCTGTCAAGTAGCTTTGATGTCTTGTAATTCCGATCAATGATAATCAAATCAAATCAAATTTATTTCAATTCAATACGCAGTTAACGAACAAAAATATAAATTACATTTATGGAAAAATCAGCATGTGCAAAGAAAGAATATGAGCACATTAAGAATCGGACAACCTTATTATATTATCTCATATAGCATAGAGGGAAGATAACAAACGCTAGGATTATCCTTACAGCTTCTTATTTTGGAATCTCTAGAGCATATTTTAAAATATATTACGGTAACTTTTCGGTGAGGGCTACTCTTATTTATCTGGAAACTGGAAATCTAATGCTACTTGAAGAAACATCTGAAATCTACTTGGATATTTGATTTTCAACTGAAAATATATTGTATCTTGTTTAGATACGGATTTAGTGTTCTACACCAATATGAAAATTTCATCTCTTGAAACTTGAATAGACAATGACATCATACTTGATTTGATATATTATGAATCTGTACATACTGATTTTAATTATATCACCTCATAAATTGTACTACAGAGTGTTTATTACAGTGTCAAGTGTGGAGTGAATGTCGTAAGTAAAAGGTTTAGTGTATAGTGTATATCTTCTATGGTACCATAATATGGTATATAGTGTAGTCTGTAGATTATAATGAGGTAGAAATGTGTGTACATTGAGAAGTTCAATGCTGAAATCTCCTCAAACCTTACCTCAAAAGTTTAACTTTAAGTTTTACTTTAAAAGTTTCATCGGTAATTTCAAGTTGTATTTTTCCGCTGAATTTTATTCCAACTTTCTCAGATGAAGAGGATAAATCAAGACAACATTTTCAAATCAGTTTCACTTGGAAAATCGATGTGAGATTGTTTATCATAGAAGTTACTCACTATGGAGCTTGACAGTCCCCATATCATGAAGGGAGTGCGGTCATTATCAAGCGATAACTGAAAAAACTTCAATAACAACTAAACTTACTAACTAAGATGATTTGTGGAAGTATCAGTAGGACATTGGGGAAGAAAGCTACCACAAGCACAATAATGAAATTCTATAAGACAATGGCAGCTCCACTACTACTCTATGGTAGTGAATCGTGGGTAACATCAAAGCCACTTGAGAGTAAAGTGCAGGCAGCTGAGATGAGATTTCTTCGCAGAACTAAGGGCTGTCACAGAACAGATCACATCAGGAATGAGGATATACGGAAAGAGCTGAATATCTTCTGCCTGAATGAGATAGTTGCATCTTATCGTCAGCAATGGAAAGAGCATGTGGAACGAATGTCAGCTTCCACTGAGAATTTTCAAGTATAAACCAGTAGGCAAAAGAGACATAGGCAGGCCACGAAAAAATGGCAATGATCATTATTCATTATAAAATAGAAACAGTAGATTATAGTGGTGCTTATGATGATAATGATGTATTGAATTATATTGATGTTATTAATTTATACATTTATTTTTTTATTCTAATTACAAGCTGAATGTGAGTCGGAACAGGCAATAGCCTAATCCCTGTTTGAAAGAAGAAGAACAAGAAGACTTATGCCTACTCACTATAAAATAATGAATGTTGCCATCATATTCTGAAGAGTGTTCAACTCTTGAAAAAGATTCATTAAAAATGCTGATTTTATGTTTTATTTCTTGTAGGCCAAGGTGGAAGCCGCTGAAATAACAGAGTCAAATATCGAGGTGACAAGGCGTCTGTACATCCCAGTGGCCAAACGAGCTCAAATTCTGTTCTTCTGCCTGGCAGATCTAGCTCTCATCGATCCTATGTACCAGTACTCTCTTGAATGGTTCATACAGATATTCATACAGAGCACTGTTCAAACAGAAAAATCTGGTAACACAAACGTTTTTAACTAGAAACTAGAAATAACATAATTTCTTAATAATTTCAATTTAGTATATAACACATGTTGATGTGTGATTTAGTATAACACACATACCTCTTCATAGATAAAAAAAGTGTATTATAATATAATTGAGGCAATAAGGTTGGTTTAGTGATCAGGGGTGTAACAACCTTCGGTCTGTTGGCACTGCCTGGTCGTGGGTACGAACCCTGCCGGTAGGTGTGGAAGTTTGATCATATCTTATATCATCCATCAGGCACCCATTTCTTCTATCAGTCTACCACTCACAAGCATAAAGCTTATGTGAACATTGTACGCAATATAAAAAGGTTCAAGTATTAAATAAAGTGAAATTGACAAAGTACGGTTATCAAGTTTCTCAGTAATTTTCTTCAACACTGAAGACTACTCTAATTAATAACATACTAAAGACATAGTTCCACTTTGGAGTACTGAAGTCAAATTATGGATTATATTTCATGAGGACATATTTAGTTGACCGATACATATGTTGATAAAGTTTGGATGAGCTTTGATTCTAACATTCATGACTTTTCAAAATGTCATTTGATGAATACATATTTCATAGTATTTCATCCATTTACTGTATTACTGTATTTTATTCGAAAATATTATTATTACTGGTTCAAAAATATGTTTTCATGGAACATCATACCTATGGAATAAAGTTCAAAAGATGCTCTATTACCAATTATTATTATTATTACCAATTTAGGCTATTGTACAAAGATGGTTAAATACTCTTCCTTCTGGAATACCAAAAAAATTTACTTCATAAATATGTGTACGCGACTTCTTAAAGGATTTCGATCGGGATCTGTTATCGATGTGGGAGCCATAGCAGCTCCAGTGTCCTCCACGGCGGATAACAATATTGTCATGCTAGAACCCTGTAGCCTACTCATGAGAATGTTGTTCGCTGTAACGTATTATAGACTATAGGAAACACACGTGTTCCCGGGTTCCCGCTTGTGTTACTGAACAATACTATCAAGTTCCTCTATTGATTCATCAATGTTTGAGAATGAGGGACATTCACTTACATCTAAAAGCTATATCTATTCACAAAGCTGACTTCTAGTCCCAGCATCATATTGGTCCTGTCGTTGATAATGATGTTACCTGAATATGTGTTACAGATTGAAGCAGTGCAAGATTTATCTTGAAATCATAGATGAATTTAAAAATCCTTCTGAAAACGTGAGACAATAATCTTCAAAACTCCTGAATTCAGATTCCAACTTCTTACCATTCATCTCAAATAATTGCGACTTGTGACCAAATTTATATTATGGAGCTTTGTTCTGTTTTCAGAGCTTCCTGGTTAAAATTATTTTTCCCATTAACAAAACATTAATCAATAATATACAAGTTAATAATATTAGGCTGGATTCTCACTTATCAGTATAAGTATACAATGGAAATATTGAAAATAATACTTTTTTATAAACACCTTCTAAGTATTTTAAACAACAAGAAACTACTTTGAATCATAAAAACCATTAAAGAATTGATTGAAAGCACTTTATATTCCGAGACTTATCACATATTCAAAATAGATACACATTGTAATTTCGAATGTGCAACCTGAAGATGGGTAGAACCCGAAAAATGAAATGCTTTCAATTATTTTTCTATGAATTCAATACTTTAAAGAAGTTGAAGTACTTGTATTTCTATTTGTCATTCCTATTCAAGAGTAGCTCTAAGAAAAAACAACATTTCAAAGAAGTTTTGTTGTCTAAGAAAGGTAAAAGGTGTTTTCTAAAAGGGTACTATTCTTATTCTATTTTATTACTAAAACTTAAAGTAACCCTTGTTATTTATAACAATGGAAATATTATTCCTCTGAGTTTTAATGAGACTATTTGGGTCCGTACTTGCTCAATCGTGCTGAGTGAGAACAGTCCCATAAGAAATCATGGGAATAATATCTCTACTGTACCGGATATGTACTGATACGGATATGAGAGAGTCCAGCTTTATTCATAATGCATCTTGTACTGTATCTATTACAGATTCTTTCATTTTATAATAAATTTTCTGTTGCTGTTGCTAGGTGAAATTGATGAGAGAGTTGAGACGATCAACGATCACTTCACGTTCAACCTTTACTCGAAGGTTTGCCAGAGTTTATTCGAGAAGAACAAGCTTCAGTACGCTCTCCTCATCTGTGCGAGGATTATGCTCGATGCCGGTACACTGGACCCTCATGATTGGATGTTTTTTCTAACTGGTGGAATTCCTAAAAAGGTGGAGATTTTCAAATTCAGGCATCGTATCAATTAAATAGATGATTTGATCTGTTTGATCAAATCTATTGAAGATTGATATGGTTTGATCAATTTATTAAACATGAAAACACAATGTATGGGGAACCAGTAGTTCATTAATTAATTCATTAATCTAATGGCTCCCCGGAAAAACTTTACAAGCGCCAAAATTTGAGTACTCGATTTTTTTATTGAAAAACTTTCCTTGTGCTCTTGCCTACCATGTATACATCTATTGATAAATTTCATAACTTTTACCAGTAGTTATTGATAGGAAAAGTTCTAAAAATACTTTTAAACGCTGGTAACGTTTTTCCGGGAAGCAATTCATTATCATTGGTTTGACCAATTGAATCAAAGTCTATTTTATTACCATTTTCAGTTTATAATCCATGATCATAATTATAAAATTATTAATGTAAAATTTACATAAATATTGGTCTAAATTCAAAGTCCAATACTCCACACAAATTAATGGGAATATGTAAATAATATTAATAAGCTTATATGTGCATGGTGGTCCAAAATTTGAACCTCCATTTCTTTGACAAATAAATGATAAAAATATTTTTTTTTAACTTTGTGATGTAGAATATTCATATTTCTTTCACAAAACCGAGTTTATTTGCTTACAAAACAATAAATAGTACTATGTGCTTTAAGGGGTCAGTTCATAGTCGGATCTCATATAATGCCTGAAAGAGTTAACATGAAAATGCAATTTATAAGCAAATAGACTTTAATTTTGCTCTCCATCACAAGCAGCCAGCTAATGCATATATTTCAACACGTTACTAAGGACATGACAAATTAATTTCAGACTATTTATTATGAACCAACAAATAAAAGCTATGGAGACAGAAATATTAAATAAAAATACTAAGAAATTGTCAAAACAAACCACAGATTTATTGATACTTAGAAAGACCGGTTTCGGTTGTTACACCATTGTCAATCTCTGATAAACTGTTTCTAAACAGAAATATTTCAACCGAAAATTTTGAACAAGTACGGTACTTGATGTTTGTTATTCAAATATTTTGATACGGAATTCGCTGATCGTTTCTTTACTTTTCATATGCATGTAGCAATGAACATTTTCCAGACCGTTTATTATTGCCAAGCCAATATCTGAATTAAACTTTTCCTTTGAGAAGACTTTGGGAAATTGATAGCATGTTTCATGACTGTAAGCTTCAAAAGCCTCTGAAAGGAGAAAGTTAATAATTCAATGAAAACTCAATAAGCTCCAACTCAATAATACTAAGCATCTTTTCCTCCTTCCTTTTCCTTGTTCTTATTCTCTTCACCTCTCACACTCACTCTCTGTCTCTTTTAAATGGAGAGAGAATATTCTCTTCTCTTTTCTCTTTGATTGGAATAATTGAGATGATTTCCTCAAGGAAATATTGAGAACAAGTATTAGTAGACTATCATAATTGGCACTCTATTTCAGTTTCCAAGTATCAACATGGAAATTACTGTATGCTACATTGATTTCAGCCTGATTACACAACCATTGGTTAATGCTTATTAACGCAGAGAAGTTTATTTATTCCTCTCAATTCAACATTCAAGTGTTTTATTGAAGAGGCAGGCTTACTATACGGAATAACTCCATCTACTTTCAAGAAACTTTCTGTAATCAACTTGAAGTACACTTCCCCTTCATTATACTAACTTCCATATTTATTAAATAACCAATTTATGTTTTCTGTGACTTTGACTGGATTTGTTTCAAACTCACATACACTCTTTTCATTATTGTATCACTAGGTGTTTTTTCCAGATTTCAAATTTGGGTTTTCAACTTGTCCAGGTTAAAATGGTGCATTATTGAGTACAGTTTTCTATTTTTTTCTTTCTCGTGGAGAATTTTTTCTTCCCCCTGGAAAGAAGCTTTAGATCTTCGTCAGAGTTTTAGCCTTTTCAGATATTATACTTTTTGTAAAGTTATTTAAAGGCTCTTCTAATATACTACTACGCCTTGTGTTATAATCCATGTAGATCCATCCATGCTCCTGGAGTTTTAAGGGTGACTACTTGAAGAGCTGAACCCCTATAAATACCAGTAATCGAGTTTAAAAATTGCCACCCAGTGGTTCGTAGCCCACCTAAAACTGTAGGTCACTCATAACTCATTATCATCAGTTTCAATACCCACCCACAAGTGTGGAGCTCATGTGGGCATCATTCTCACAAATAAACAACTTTTTCCAATAAACTAACTAATTCTTCAATCAACCTCTAATAATGCTATACAGTAAGCTGGTACTGATTTTAACAATCTTATTCCTTCTTCGTTACTCACAAAATTTAGGAATAATTATGAATTAGAAAATTTTGTAAATTAAAGTGGATTTTATCATTTTATTTCAAGGATATCCCAAACCCAGAACCATCGTGGCTCCCAGTGAGAGCTTGGCAAGAAATTTTATCGCTTGGGAATTTGCCAGTTTTCAAGGACTTTGCAGAATCATTCAGTCAGAATACCGAAGATTTCAAACGTATTTTTGATTCCGCTGAGCCCCAAAGGTACCGTAGCAGCTTAATCTATCAAATATACTATGAAAATAAGCAGTTCAATGATGATAATTCAGTAAAATAATTCATTATTTCGTCACCTATTCCCATTTTTATTCAGTATTTGTATTTTAATACAGTAGGTAGTCATAAGATCACTTCACTTATATGGGCTACTTTATTCAAATTTATAAAAACAATATCAAAACTTGTATTGGTATTATTTTATTAAAAGCTTTAAAATATTTTAACGACTAGTTTCGACCATTGGTAATTTTCAAGATAAAAAGCAGAAATAAATTTTAACTTGAAAATGACCAATGGCTTAGCCACCTCTAATACAAGGCCCCGGCCTACGATATTGCAACGTCGCAGCGTAGGCCTAGAATCTAATACATGATTGATGAAAAAGATCAGCTGGTATTTTTTTTAATCTTTTTCACCAATCACGTATGTATTAGATTGTAGGCCTACACTGCGACGTTGCAATATCTTAGGCCGGGGCCTTATATTAGAGGTGGCTATGCCAATGGTCGAAACTAGTCGTTAAAATATTTAAAAGTTTTTAATAAAGGGGTACTACAAGTTTTTATATGTTTTTTTATAAGCCTTAAATATAGCTAGTAGATCGACTAGGAGATAGCTAATAGTCCATATAATTATCTCCTATTAGTAATGGGAGTTCTATTTCACCAATAACTTAAATAATCTTCTTCCTCTCTAAATCCTTTGTCCCATTTCTCTTGGGGTCGGCCCTCCTAATCCTTTTCCATCATTATGAGCGTTGTTGAATTGATTCAGGCTCTAAATTCGTAGTCCTCAAATCCTTGAAGATGGTACCCATCCAGGTTAATAGTCAGCAGTCTACCAATAATTGTATGATATTATAATAAATTGAACAATATAAACTTTGATTGTGGATTAGTATTATACTAGATTGAAAGTGTCGTTCTCAGCTAAGGTTGTTCAATGATAGCTGTGATTTGATAATGTGATAATGAACTGTGATTTGCGATAATGTGATTTTGGTATCATTGAACACTTCTGCTTGAAGCTCTTGCATATTTTTAATGAATATAAATAAATCCTCGAAAGGTTATGAATTCAGTGATTCGACTTTTCTTTCAAATTGAATGTTAGAGGCTCACCTTATTTATTGATTCTCTCTCCTGTGGAATTTTGTGAAATATGAACATGGTCGATTAACACTCACATAATTTTTGTTAATTAGTATGTATTAGTAAAGATTATGTTCAATTAAATCGGTATTTTTAATGATTATTTGTCTCTAGTATCACTCATTCAATTTGCTTTATCTATTAATTTATTAAGATATAGATCATACAAAGCACGGGAGAGTAATTATGTTTTCCAAATTGATTGAAGTAAACTAAATGTTCACCATCTTTTGCCCGATTCCTCTTAATCATATACAAAATACCCAAAAAAGCTTAAGAAAATCATGTTAGAAGAGTACAAATCTGTATTAGGATACATTATACAAATCTGTTGTAAATATTGACAAAAGCTCAGAAATATATATAATTTTTAGAGTTTCAAGTATAATCTAATTTTGTTCAATCTGTTAATTAGCTATTAACAATACTCGATTTAGAATATTCAATAAGGTAGTCTCTTGAACAAGTTGATATTATAGTATTCGTATTTGAAATGGATTGCAAACCACTTAAAATTTTAAAACAACCTCAAGATAATTTTTCATCTGGAAGAGTTCCTATTCAGCTAAAGAATTTTTTCTCAGCGACTAATTGGAATCTAGTATTAAGATTAACGAGCAAACTTTTTTCAACCGAAAATAAGAGAGTTTGAGAGAGTTGGAAGTAGAGGGAGTTAGAGTTAGAGAGTTAGTTTAAGCGAGAGTTAGAGAATGAGACACTTTTCTTCATCAATGTCAATACTGAAATATCTGACCTTTCCACAAAGATGCTGGGATGAACTTTCCCTATAATAGGATTTTCGGATTTCTTATCAGTATTTGAAAAATGAAGCTTTCTGAGGGTTTAATTAATCTTCACTCCCAAACGAATTAGAGGAGTTTCTCAGTTTTTTTTATATCATTCTTGATTTCGAAGTGACTTATCACTTCTCACCACATCAATCAAAAACGTTCTTCAGGTCTTAATTTGGTATTTTTGATGGAAAATCTTTGACTAATTTTGAAAGAAATAGGTCAAAGGTCCTTCTGGATTGAATGAATTGGAGTAGACAGCATCAGACATCCAATTACAGGTTCATTGACAATTAATCAACTGTAATAGCTTTTTCATAGTTCATGTTTTGCATCATAGAAAGTGTGTATTTTGATAAGCTCATGAGGGTCTACTACTTATGTGTCTCAGAATAAAATATGTTACTAGATCAGGAATAGTCATAATATTTTTACAAAGTGGACATCTATAGCAGAATACGTATCTGCAACTCACTGTCAACAAACAAGGAATATTATGTTGGCATTGCCAAATATCACATTAATAATAATTGTTATGCAAGTTACAGTCAATGTCTATTTGTAGATAATTTTATATTCTGTATACTCTGGTAATATTGTATTGTACAAATATGTATTTGTGATTTTTTGCCATAAATTAAATTAAATTCAATTCAATCTCCATTAGTTGAGAAATAATCAATTGTGATTGAATGATTTTTTTTCCTTTTTCATTTCATTTTTTTTTCAATGAATTTTCTTTCTTTTTACTAATTCCCTAGCAAAAGCTGATGTATTTCTCTTATTTTCTGCTTGCACTTGGTATTTGTTTTCTTTTATCTTATACTTGAAATCTTTGAAGTGTCATATCTATTTTTTATACGTTTTTTTAGCTTTCGTAACTTGTTTTTTGTTTTTTGTAACTGGGCACCCGCCGAAAAACCTTCGGGTTTGGCAGGACCCTTAATTGTTTTGAGTTGTGAATAAAAATTTTGATTTTTATGTCAATGATGAGTAATTAATGAAGAGGTCATTCTGACATTTTTATTTTTTATAAACAGGATTATTTTTGTTCATTACGTGATACAACTCTCTAATAAAGTGGTATAATGTATCATGTGGCTCATATGAATCATATTGTGGCAACATATTTTTGTTTATACAGTAGAATGGCTATTAGCTTTATACTTCAACTTTACAATAATTTTCTCACTATAAATAAATTACAAGGGAATGAGTAATATTAATGCGATCATTATCATATTAATCACGTATGGTACAATAAATGTGTAATATTAATAGTATTATCAACAACATCATCAGTGGCGGATCTAGAACATACTCAATGGGGGGATCTAGAACCATATCGTGGGCACCTTTGGGAGAGTCCAAAAGGTATCACAAGTTATCCATACTTTATGAGAAACAATAAATTTGCTTCTTGTTTGGAATGAAGGTTTTTGAGTAATGAAGAGGCTAATCTGGTATTATTGACAATAATATCAACCTAAAGGTTGTGACTTGAAATGTTATTTCCTGTTGTTGGAATTTCTCAATAGATTTCCATCAATAAGATGATCATACAGCTTGGTGAATTCGAACCATCACGATCAAGCAGCTTACCGTAGTCCCTTTTCAATGAATTAAGCCTACCAAATTTTGATTCCCTAATTAATTTAAATAAGAATTTCTCACCATCCTAACAAATCCGGCTTGAACTTTAGACCACCTTCTATATGTTATTTTGGACCAATTTCTTCTATATTTTCTTATATTATTTTGTACATCACATGAATGTTTTTGATATCTTATCTTATATATTCATATGATAAATATTATCATGTATTTCTCATTTAATAGGATGATTCACATTAATGACAAATTATAAGGTATCATTTATTTTTTATTCAATAGGATGCCATTACCCGGTGAATGGAACTCTAAGCTGGACGATTTCAAGAAAATGATTGTCCTGAAATGTTTGCGACCAGACAAAGTGACAAATGCAATTCAGCAGTTTCTGGTTTCGCATTTGGGCCAACAATTCATCGAACCCCGCACCACTGACTTGGAGGCCATGTTTGCTGACTCCAACAGCACCACACCTCTCATCTTTGTACTATCAACTGGTACAGATCCGGCTGCTGATCTATACAAATTTGCTGACAAGGTTAAACATCTAAATTTTTTCCAATTCTTGAATGCATCTTTCATAATCTTTAGATGAGAATTGGATTATTTGATAAATAATAGTTTGAAGAAAAATGATTGGTTATATAAAAAGATTCAGTACGGTAGGTACTACTACAGAATACAGCAGTTTTCTAGCAAAAAGCAGTTTTATAGCAGTTTTCTGTGGTACTACCTGTGGCGTTCTACTTACGCTATTTTTTCTCTATGGTAGCCTACTTCATATCAATGCTGAAGCTTACTTTTATTCATGGATAGTCATGATGATACATCATTGTTACAAACATTATTATTGTGTAACTGGGGAATTACATTTGATTTGATTTGATGAATGTGAATTAGAATGGATTACATTTGAATAACAAGATAAAAAGCAGATAATAACCAGATATTTAGAACCGACCGTACTTAAAAAAATAATGGGAAAATCTATAATGAATTTCGGTTCAAGCAGTTCTTGCTCGCTGAGCAATCAGCCATGAAGAGAAGCACATATTATGAGGAAGTTAGAAAAATTTAACTGATGAGAATAAACGAATAATTATCACCAATATAGTTACCTACTTTTCTGATTTATGATATTTGATATTCAAAGCATCCAGTGACCTCCTATCAAAGGGGTATAAATGACTTGTCATGTCAATTTTAAAGTTGAGTCATTTCACGTTTAATTGATGAAAGCATTGGAGGATGAGTGACTGGCGTTCAAATGCTCATTAACCTCACGTATCGAATAGAAACAACATTCAATTAGCTCTTTTTTCAATTCGTATCTTTTTCAATTTATTATCTAAATATCAGGATAAACATCATTCATATTATATGAGTATTTGTATAGAAAAATTTTTAATATTATTTTATATGCAGAAATGAAATATTGATAAAGTAGGTCTAAATTGACAATATATTTTGCAGAATAAAATGACGAAACGAATGATGTCAATATCTCTTGGACAAGGACAAGGGCCAATTGCAGAGAATATGCTGCTGCAGTCTATTGAAATAGGAAATTGGATTTTCTTTCAAGTGAGTGCCTCGTAAATACCTATAAGCAACCGATATCAATCGTTCAGAGAATGAGGTTGGGAAGTAACTAATTAGCATAACCCATGCCAGAATTTTTAAAAATCAATGTGTTGTAATTTAATTTTGTTTTGTTTTTGTTTGATTGGCATAAATTCAAATTACAACATCTTAGAAATACAAAATAAAAGCAATACAAATTTTACAACATAAAAAAATACTATTACAAAATAAAATGCAATGCCAATTGAGTATTTGCATTATATTTAGTACCATCTCAAACAGGTACTAAACCTGTTTGAGATGGTGATATAAAATTTATTACAAAACTATAGCGCTAAAATGTAGTTACTGAGGCCGACAGTCGCATATGAATAAGTGACACATATTACATAACAGTATCGATGATTTATCAAATTTAGCTTCGAAGTATATTGTACAATATTATGATATACACAAGTCTACATGAGAATTGAAAAAATAAAATACAATATTAATTAAAAAATAAATACAATTTTAACATTGAATGCCCTAAAGGTATTCCTGTATTAATTGGGCATTAACAATATTTTATAATATAAATAGAAAAAAAAGAAAATTACAGAAAACAAGAAATTTAAAAATATTCAAGTTGAACATCAAAAGAAAAAATCTACTGTATGAGTTTGGTTTCCGTGCAGGAGGCATTCAGAACACAGTCTTATTAGGAGCGTACAGATCTACGCAATTAATAATGAGATTCAGTATCTTCCATTTTTATCGTATTTCATTTATTTATTTGAAACACTAGATATTGTAATAAATACCCGAAACCAGTCGTGTAATCAATAATAGGTATTAGGTACTGTCAATATACCTATATACAGGTATATAATTACCTGGGGTATTCTAGGTACCTAATTGGGTACTGTGGAAAAAAAGAGTACTAGTAATTCAATATAAATATAATGGGAATATTTAGTACGGTAGGCCTGTAATACTCGTATACCTTTCAACTTGAGAAATCACATTTTTCATTATAGGTACTTCACGAACTATTCCACCTTACATCAGTGCTCCCTTCTCAACTTCCGAGAACAGTAGTTTTTCACAAATGCAATAGTATATAGAGCACTATATACTTTATCATAAAGCTCTCGCACACAACAGTGATATAATGGCAGTGAAAACATGATTTCCACGAGCTCTAATTGAACACTTTTCCAATTGGAAATCTTTATCACTCATCTCGGCCGAGTGAGTATGAATGATACCATTAGAACTTATGGCAATTATATTTTCACTGTTGTGTGCGAATACAGCTTGATACAGATATTTTTTATTATTCTAAGTCTAGTTTATTTAATATAAGTTTAAAACATTTACACTTGAAAACGCATAAGCTCTTTAACAAGAAAATCCCTATCCCTTGACATTATCGTCAATCATCTTCACGAATATAGCCTACTATCTTCATTAAATCATATTTATTAGTATTCAGGAGAGAATATATTCGTTTTGGTAGAATTAAACCTTAACTAATAGGCTAAGCATACTAGCATTACTGTTTGTAAGGGGCCAAGAAATATACATGTAAATGTTTAAGTCATTTTTAATGATTGAGGGTTATTTTTAATTTGATGAGGCATGAAGTTGCCTTATAACCTTGGGAAGAAAACTGAAATATTTTCACCTCAACTCGGTCAATTCCAAAATATTACCTTATCATTTTCACACTATTCAATATACACAAAAATGCATCTGATTATTAGATAAGTTAACATTAATTAATTTTCTGTGTTGCGGTAAATATTCCTATTGAATGAGAACGAATTTGTTAATTTTATTGATATTTCCGAAACCACTTATTTATTTATAGAAATTTACATAGGCCTACTACTATTGATTGAAAATTTAATTGAATAGATTGAAAAAATCTTTATTCATAAAACATGTAAAAATACAGATGAATAGTGTGTCACAGAACTTTATGTAGCCTTACAAAGAAATGTCATACACATAAATATTATCATCAGATTCATGTAACGAATACAGTAATAAGCCTACCAAAATATTCCTTCAATTCAATACCAAACCTTTTAATATCTTCCAAAATTTTCTAATCGTTTGGCAATTTTGTAAAAAAATTCCTATAGTTTCGGTTGTTATTATCAATCTCTAATAAAATATCCATCAATTGGTAATATTTTCAATTATTGACCTACGTTATTCAATGTAAGGTTAGACTACTCAGAAATTTATTAAATAGATAAAGAATATATGAATGAATTATTGCAGAACTGTCACCTTGCACCAAGTTGGATGCCTCGTTTGGAGTACCTGATGGACAACATCCCAGTGGACACAGTCCATAAGGACTTCAGGGTGTGGCTGACCTCAGCCCCCAGCCCCGCCTTTCCCGTCTCCATCCTACAGAACGGCAGCAAAATGACCGTCGAACCGCCAAGAGGCATCAAGGTCAGTCATTTATGCTAATCAAATAGCTTAGATTCACTCACTTGAAAATTACATTACCGTACTGTTGAAACATGTGGTGTGTAGAATATTTTAAAAGAGGTTACTTGGATTTTTTATTTTTTATAATAATTGGGTAAAATTATTAAACGAAAATTACTAAACGAAAATCCCAATTAAATGATGTCAATCACCCCGAATAAGACTGCTGCTACTGCAAATATTGACAACAGGGTTAACAGCTGGATGGAAATTCGATGAGCGCTACTATCCAAAAATTATTTGCCAGCCCGGAAATCGAACCCGATACTCCCTAATTGCCAGTCAGGAATGCTTTACCTTACACCAAACTTTTTATTTTTCCTTTTTATTCCTTGATTACTTTGTTTTAGTTTAAACACTGTGTATCCTTATATTTAAATGTTGATAATCAAATGCTGTTTCATATTAATTATCTATTAGTATAGCAAACACTCATCATTTATAATTTAGAAAATACACCAATCAAATGATGGAATAAATGTGACGCCACAGTCTTGAACCACATCATTTACCTGGTACATTTAAGCATAGAGAGAGCCTGAAATATATAAACTTGCACCTTACTCCCTTGGTATATAGGTACCTAGTTTATGTTCTAAATTTCAAACCGATTTTCTGTTAACTCAAACTCAATTACTGTCGACTACTGCCTGTTGTTACTGTTTTGTCTGGGTGAGAGTTTGAGAACGGCACAGTATGAGAGACTGCCAACTCCATGAAAAAACTACTAGGACTATCGGCTTGAGCTAACAGTAACATTTGGAACATAAACGCCTCATAACATGGGATATCTTCTTATGCTATATTTTCTCTATGATTTAGGTAAATCACTCTTTTTATTTATCTTTAACAATATTTTATAAGTTGAGGCAACCACCTGAATTCATCAAAATGACAGAATCAATCGAAGTTCTAGATTATAATATTGTATCTAAAATAATTATGTTCCTCACTAAAATTATTTTGGAGAATCGATCATCAATTTTTACTAAGAGCTAACTAGAAGATTATTCAATGTTATTCTCTTTAGAATTTCAATAATATATCATGATAATAATTCTATTTTCAATAATGAAAACACTGGGATTTTTTCAAAAAATATCACTTATTTATTGTAAAACAACAAACATGTTTCGACACCAATGGTGTTATAATCAGTGTGAAAATACAAAACTTTGTTATTTGTTTCAAAGTTTTGAATTTTCACACTGATGATGACATCATCTAAACTGAATTTCAAAGTTTTAAATTTTCACACTGATTATTATGGCACCATTGGTGTCGAAACATGTTTATTACTGTATTTTACAAGAAAAAAGTGATATTTTCTGACAATATCCCAGTGTTTTTATTATGGATAGATATCACAGCATCTCACCGTCAACAGTATCTGAAGTGAAATTCCATTTACCTTTCTTCTAGAAAATTCTATGACTTTTACAGGCAAACATGCTTCGAGCATTCACAGGACAAGTAATGGAGTACAACAACTACTTATCATCAGGAAAACCGAAAGTTCAGAGCTTCAAGTGGCTCCTCTTCTCTCTCTGTCTGTTCCATGGAGTTTGCCTTGAGAGGAGGAAATTCGGTCCTCTAGGTTTCAACATTCCATATGAGTTCACAGACGGAGATCTACGCATATGCATCTCACAGCTGCAGATGTTCATCGAAGAGTATGATGAAGTTCCATTCAAGGTAAACCCACCAGTAAAAAAAGTAGTTCACATTTGGATCTAGATCTTATTCACAAATCTTAAATTCAGAACTGAGAACTGTAGGTTATTTATTATTGGTGAAAAGTGTAATTTCAAAATTAAATCACATCTATAGAAGTAGATATTATTCATAAATCTTTAATCCAGAACTGACACATACTAGAAACTCTAAACTTACATAGTGCCGGTTGCACAAAAGCCGGTTAAATTTTAACCGTGATTAATTTCACAGAACCTATCAGACAAGGCCTTTTTCCGGCTTTTCTGATTGGTTCTCGTGGAATTAATCACGATTAAAATTTAACCGGCTTTTGTGCAACCGGCACATCATCTTGTATCTACATAATTCATTGCCTCTTTTCTGTATAGGGCTACTCTTGTAATATAAATAGAAATAAAAATTAAAATCTCAGTACCCTTTTTCGAATTATTTTTATAATTTTTAATTTTATTTCTACATAATTCAGTTTGTATATTATTTACTCTGTATTCTATTATTTAAAATTATGCAGTCTTGTAATTTCAGTTCATTTTATTTTTTTAGAAATGAATTCAAATTTATATTTTGATAAATATTACAACATTACTGTTGAGTAAATATCACATATAGATCTTATTTATAACATAGTTTGAATAATTGCAATATTATTTATTCATCCATTACCTATTATTTGCAGGTACTCTCATACACAGCAGGAGAAATAAACTACGGTGGACGCGTGACGGATGATTGGGACAGAAGATGTATCATGAACGTTCTGGCCGACTTCTACAAACCGGAAGTTATGAGTGATGGATATTCTTTTGATGGACCTGATAAAATTTATCATCAGGTAATTAATCATTTGTCTATTCAATAATATTCTATAGTGAGGTCCACGTTATAATGGCAGTGGAGGAAGATAGGAGAACAATGTTGCCAATCCTCCGTCTTGTCAATATACCTTCTACAGACGGTAGCTGATACAGGTCTATTGATGTAATATAATATTAACTGTTCATTCCAGTATAAAATAATTAATTTTATTTTATTTAGCAAGAAATAATATTTTTCAATAATTTCATAATGCATTTTCATAATCAAGATGAAATATTTTGTCAATTAATTATTAATTCTACATTGTTGAAAGACGATCTAGCAACAGAGTAAAGCGAGAAAGAGATAGCGCTATCCGCTTTGTTGAATGATAGACAAGTATAGCAATACCATTGCTAATGAAACACTGCCATTATAACGTGGACCTCACTATATCAAATCTACATTTTAATGAATATTTTTCAAATTAATAATGTAGTTCTCTACGTTCTCGCTGTTATAGAGGATACATATCACATTATCAATCTGTATTTTATTAATCTACTTTTTCTTATCATAGTTACCGGAGGACACGGCCATAATCGACTACGTGACATACATTCGGACCCTGCCGGTGAACGACTCAACCGTTCTGTTCGGCCTGCATTCTAACGCGGACATCTCGAGTGCCCAGGCCGAGGCCTACTCGAGCCTCGCCGTGCTGCTGTCCATGCAGCCCAGGGTGGTCGGCGAGGAGGCCTCCAATGAGGAAGAGGTCACCGCTCAGCTGGCTCACAGCATCCTCGACGCCGTTCCGCAGCCTCGCGGCGCCAAGGAGCTCGCTAGGATTCAGAAAATGTGAGTATTTCCACTGAATACAAGGTATATTCACTTACTAGTAGGTAACCTGTGCTCCACAAGGGACTAATAATTAATAGCTTTACAAACTGTAAGCTTGACGTAATGGAATTTTGAAGGATTGAGAATTTCTCAATTCCTCTTTAGCCCTCATCAGTGAATTAAGCATCTACATGCAAAGTTAATCAGTCAATTAGTTTAGACGTGATGTGATGCGTCATTCGTGAATTTCCTATCCCGTACGTGTATCAGCCAATTCTTTCCGTTATATATTACAGATTATCAGTTCCAGCTATATGCTTTTAGAGTTAAGTTTGATTTCTGTCTTTCTTCAAAATTATTTCTTCGATATGTAAATATTTCCTATTTTAGTTTTTCTATTCCTTCATTCAACAATGACAAAAACACATATATACTGGTTATCATAAAATGGTTGGAAATGGATATTGTACTAACTGTATATGGGTACATCAATAAATCAAATAATGAAATAATAGATTCAAGGATATTATCAAGCAGGTTGGTATTTTCCATTGATTTTTCAAGATGATTGCTGAAAATAGTATTTTTATATAGGGTCTAAAACAGGATATTTTTAAATTGATTTTTCAAGGTGATAATTCGCTGAAAATCGCAGTTTTTTTTAATTGAAAGGGGTAGACTTGATTGTTTGAAGAATGGATCAGTTTTATCCAAATTATGAAATAAAATCACAGAGAAAACATGGCATAAGAACTTATGAAGATATCTCATTGTATATTCCAAGCCGATTTTTTGTTAACTCAAGCCGATTACTATCGACTACTTTTATTACAGTTTCATATACAGTACTATTACTGCGTTCTACTACTTATTACCATAGAGAAAATATAACAGTAGATATAACTTATGCTATCTTTTTAATTTAATAGCTTATGAAATTTTAATTTAGATCTATTCTAGAGACATTCATGTTGATAGAAGATAACATTCATTTAGATGCACTAGATTTTACTAAAATGATTGTTTTTCTTCAGGTACCCAGTGCTCTACCAAGAGTCTCTGAACACCGTTCTTGTTCAAGAAGTGATAAGATTCGAGAAATTGTTGACAATCATCCACTCAACATTGAAAGATCTGCTCAAAGCTCTGAAAGGTCTAGCTATTCTTTCTGAAAAACTCGAGATGATTTTGAACAGTCTGTTCAAAAATACTGTACCCGATGTGTGGGCTTCAAAGGCGTATCCATCTCTGAAGCACCTGGGTGTGTATCTATATTTTCAACAGTTTATACATTCAACCAGTCAAATCTATATGAGAGTGAAAAAATTGAATTCCTTATGGAGAGTAGAATGATTTGTATACAGTACACAAGTTATTATAAATAACAAGGGCTACGTTACTTTTAGTAATATGAATGAAATTGAAATGTTATTTATTTATATTGTATTCTTATATAACTTTAAAGTGAAAAAACACTCACATTTTTTGGTGTGGCGACGCGTTTTGAGCTGGTGTTGCACATTCTCATGCCAAACAGAAACATTAAGGTTAACCTTAAATACTTTATTAGTTTCTGTTTGGCTTGAGAATGTGCAACACCAGCACGAAACGCGTCGCCTCACCAAAGAATGTGAGTGTTTTTTCACTTCAAAGTTATATAAGAATAGAATAATAGTAGTTATTCCAGTGAAACTAACAATATGGATAACCAACAACGTTATTTATTTGTTGATTATTCATTCCAAATCTGTACCGAAAGATGGGATGAATCCTGATGATATATATATATATATGATTTTGATAATTTGAAGTTTGCTGTTTTTAAAAAGGAGGTACCTATAAAGTGTTAATTTGGTACACAAAAGTATTTGCCCCCTGAAAGTATTTCAGTGGATTGAAATTCGAGTACGTTCTTCAAATATCTATAGAAATCTTGATGAGGTAATAGTCATTGGTTATATGCGGTTATAAGGTTTCACATATTTTTTAAATAAATATGAATGTACTGATTTTGTAATATACATTGATGTACCTATATCTTTCTGTTTTTTATACTTTATTGTTTATCTGGGAGAAAAAATCCAATCTAATAATAGTGATAAGAGGAGATTTTCAAGCAATATTATTCCAACACACCCAAAACCGTTAATAGAATGATGGGGAATGAACCAAAATGTTGTCTCTTATTTTGCAGGTGCTTGGGTTAGTGACCTCCAGGCAAGGATTGCGTTCATCAACAAATGGATTCAGAATGGAATACCAACCAGCTTCTGGATTTCTGGCTTCTATTTTCCACAGGCATTTCTTACTGGATGCCTTCAGAACTATGCTAGGAGAAAACAAATTGCGATTGATTCAATAAGCTACAAGTTCATGGTGAGTTACCTACCTATATAGTGGCAACCCATTGTAGCCTAATGTAGATTTGCACCCTTATCGTAGATTGGCCTTCATATTTTCAGAAAACTGGTCTTAATAATAATAATACTGAGGGTGAAGCCCACATAAGCTCTTAAACTTGTGCGTGGGTAATGAGTGAAATCCACTTTAGTATTTTACATTGCTGAATTTAATTTGAATTAGTGGATTTTTTATTAGTTTATTCTCAATCTTCCCGAGGTAGTTGTGAAGGAGATATTGTGGTAGTTATCCATACTTTAATAAAAAGAGTATTTTATTAGATAGACATTTATTATCAAATCAAAGATTTTTCATGAAATCTGTGGTTTGACAACATACTCTATAGGCTACCTACTGTATTTTCTGAAAACGTATTTCTTCAGGGCTACTTAATTTGTTAATGAAAAAATAATATCATATAGTACCCTTTAAACAACTTTTTAATATAAAATAATAAAAAACAACCAATTTTCAAAAACTTGAAAATAAAAACTTCCGAAACTGGTTATTGTTCTCTCGTTTGTTATTTTATATTGAAAAGTTTTTTAAAAGAGTGGGCTACTATGGTATTATTTTCCTATATTGTATACATTACCGGTATGTATAAATAAAAAAATCAAGGGAGGCCTACCCTTCTTCAATTTTATTTCTCACTACATGTTTTACTCACTTGAAAATTATATTATAAGTTGAAACATGTCGTGAGAAA
Source organism: Nilaparvata lugens (assembly GCF_014356525.2). Lineage (NCBI taxonomy): Eukaryota > Metazoa > Arthropoda > Insecta > Hemiptera > Delphacidae > Nilaparvata > Nilaparvata lugens. Next base: position 22,501,584 of record NC_052515.1, read on the forward strand.
TAAAATAAAGTTGAAAAGGGTACTCTTTAGTTTTTTCACATGAATACTATTTATTGTATTGTGTATACAATACAATATATTATTATCTAGAATATATTATCTATTATACAATTAATATATTATTATCTAGTCTTTCAATTCAGTTCTCAAGCAAGGAAACTTCAACAATATAATCTATATCTTCTCTACCAAATCAAATATTTTTTTTGAATCTAAGGTACTTGACGCTCAACCAAAGAATTCACCAAAAGAAGGATGTGTCATACATGGCCTTTTCCTGGAGGGAGCCCGATGGAATCCTATGATACATAAGTTGGATGAATCTTTTCCCAAAGAGTTGTACACTGGTAAGTATAAGAATTTCAATTTCTAAAATTGAGCATTAAAAGAAGTCCATACATTCTCTGCTATGCTATATTTAATAGATCTAATGATTATAATAAACTATCAGGTACCGTAACCCATGCTTTGCACTGAATATCTTGTGTTGTAAATAAATGAAACTCCTCATGTCTAGGAAACATGAAAATAGGATAATTATCTATTATTTTTCAAAATCACGTGGATCAAATCTTCATCAGATTTGAATATTTTCAGCATTAAAAAAGGTATGATTGGTCACGAATCCCTCACCAATTCAGAATCATGAATTCACCAGCAGATTCATGAATCGCGTGTGCTAACAATTACGGAATCACTTGTAGAAGACTCTGTTTGGTTAGTCTCTAATCATTGAGTAGACTTTGAATAACAACTTAAATTGATTCGTTTGAATTGTTAAATTGAAATTAATGAGAATGAAAATAAGTCTATAACCGTCCTCAGTAAATTCAGAATCTGAATAATGTAAAATTGCAAGTTAATCAGTTCATTAGTCTGTTAATAAGAGTGATGATGCAATAATCGTGTATTTCCTATCCCGTACATTGTAGGCCCTCCAATAATAGAAACTTTATAATATTATAGACAAGCAGGAAATTCGTGCTCCGCAAAACTTGAAAAATTGAAAACTTGACCTCCTGAAATCTTGAAGAATTTGAAAGACACCTATAAGCATATCCTCGGTAAATTAAGAATCTATACACACAATTTCAAGTTAATCAGTCGAGTGGTTCAGAGCAAATGATGCGTCATATGTGAATTTCCTATTATATCCCGTAAGAGTAAGCCAATTCTTTCCTTTATAATATTATAGATTGGACACTCTGTTAGTCTAGCACACCAGTGTCGCGTCGCGTCTCAATATGCGGTTAGCCTAACAGAGTGTCCAATCTATAATATTATAAAGGAAAGAATTGGCTTACACGTACGGGATATAATAGGAAATTCACATATGACGCCGCATCATTTGGTCTGAACCACTCGACTGATTAACTTGAAATTATTATAATGTTCACATTGGAACGGAGCTAGCACGTATGAACATTATAATATTATAATAGGTATTAACTCGTCAGGTTATTGGGTTGCGACACATCTCAATATATGCGACTAGCCTTATCAGGTAAGTTGTGAGTTGAAGATTTGTTCTATAAATTTGAATAAAAACACAATATTTAGTTGGTAATAAGCCACAATCAAACCACTTCAGAAGAATAGAGAATAATTGTTTTTATTCTACTGTTTTTCTCCACGAAGGCTATTTCATACGATTGTCCAAACCCAGAGTTCTATTTTCAATCATATGTCACAATATACTTTTTAGCGCTAGTTTTTTATCAATTTTTATATCACCATCTCAAATAGGTCTAGTACCTCGAGATGCTTATACTCAATTGGCATTTCATTCTATTTTGTAATAGTATTTTCCCATGTTGTAAAATTTGTATTGCTTTTATTATTTATTTCTAAGATGTTTTAATTTTTTATTTCTGCCGATATTCTAACCGATTTATTCTAACGACTGTGCAAAAGGTTAAAAAAGATTCTTTCTGGTGATATTTTTCAAAGTTTGTATACAATCAAGCTATCGAAATAAGAATGCTTTCTCAGGAAAAAATTGTTTCCCATATATTTTTGAAATATGAGCGCCTAAAGTATAAATTTTTGATACGGATCATTTCAAATACTGTGAAAGATGAATTTATAAAATTTTGAGGATATATTCTTCGTTTTATAGTTGATTAAATTAAACAAATTAAATAAATTCTTTTTCTAGAAGCATTAACTTTTTCAAACGTTATTGCATTTACAAAAAATACCAACTAATAATTATGAAGAATTCATCCACAAAACTTAATCAATTTATCTCTCACTGTATTTGAAATTATCTGTCTCAAAAAGTTAAATTTTCGGCGCTCATTTCTCAAAAAGTGATGTTATGATCGGAAAAACATTTTTCCCTGAGAAAACATTTTTATTTTGATAGCTTATTTTGATTTTGATAGTAGTACCTACTTCTGAATTTTATCCATTTTAATTCTCTTTTCTCTTTCAGTTTCTTAAAAAGCAGATATAGAGGTACTCCTGAATTTTATCCAATTGAAATTATTAATATTATTATTACCATAAATAGCCAGTAGAGAGAAAATCAGAAGTGTTTTATTCAAGTTTGCGATGGATCATGGCATTGTAATTTTATTTGCTGTTTTCAGATATGCCTCCCATCTGGCTGATTCCATACCAGAGCCAACCAGGGGAAGAGTACTTGGGATATCACTGTCCAGTTTACAAGACGCTGAAAAGAGCAGGAGTTCTGTCTACAACAGGGCATTCCACCAATTATGTGTTGGCAATCGACATACCATCCGACAAACCAGAAAACCATTGGATCAAACGAGGCGTGGCACTGATATGTGCTTTGGATTTTTGAGAGTTCATGGTTCAAAGTTTGTTGGATATCAAAAATGTATTCATTGTGTTTGTCAACTAATTGATATATGAATGTTATTATGAGAAAAATGTGTAGGCTATATCAACAAGACAGAGAAACTTATAAGACAAATAAGACAGGGTGATTGGATCAATATTCCAGCATTACCGTGACAACTAATAGGCCTATATGTACACTGGATTTTTGGAACATTTTGTAAAATATGTTGAATAGTTTTGTTTCAGTTGAATATTATTTGGGATGGTTATTTAGCGAACCAGAAAAAATTGGATTGTACGAGCAGTTGTTAATCACTAAATTCTTGAAACATTGTTGTGGAATTATTATTTTAATAGGCTATCTTTAGAGTTTTTTTGAATATGGGTTTCAAGAGAACAAATAAAAAATCAAGAAGGTATTGATTGGGTTGAATAAAACATGATGCGAATAATTGCATTTGATTTTTGAGAGTTAATCAAAGAATTATTTTGTTGAAATGTGATTGATGCGAAGTTTGCTAGGTACGGTACTGTTGAATATTTTTTGAAGAGATTTACAGGTGAAAAAATTGTTAAAATTGGGAAAAGATGAATCAAAGTAATTCAATTACGAATAACTATTGAGAAATTGTTCATCTTTCCAAGTTGTTTTTGTTGCATTGGACTATGATTTTGAAGACAATAGCCTGTTCTGACAAATCAAGAAGCTAAACTGTGTGATTCAAGAGCAGAAGTCGTGATGCTAAAATACTGTAATACAGTATATAGTTTATGGGCACTCTATTATTTCTGAAACATACAGTAATTATGGTGGAATTGTTTTGATGAAATGTGAATAGGCAGTTATAGCTGCAGATAAATATTCTATGTGTTTGTTCCACTTGAGGTGTTGGTCAACTAATATTCCAAGGTATTTCATAGTTTGCACTCTTTCCAGTGATTTTATCTCTTGCTCTTCATTCATAGTATTGGATTTATTGGTATTCATTCTTAAATCCAGAGATATTGGTGGTTGCCCGGTTATGTTGGGTGAGAAAGTGATATATTTGGTTTTATCGGTATTTAAGGTGAGAATGTGGTCCTGAAGCCATTTTTGCACTATTTTTAAACTGTTGTTTGCATTATTAAAGAGCTCCTCCCAGCTATTTCCACTAAAAACGAGCGTTGTATCATCTGCAAATGACAATGTAGTACAATTTCTGAGATTTAGCTTCAACAGATCGTTAACATAGATTAGGAACAATATTGGGGATAAAACCGAACCTTGAGGCAAACCAAAATGTGAAGTAGATTGGATATCCGTTTGACCATTTAAAGTTAAATATTGTTTCCTATCCGACAAGTAGCTTGAAAAAAGTTTGTTTACTGAGCCTCTAATTCCAGATTCATCCAGCTTATTTAAAAGTATATTATGTGGGATTGTATCAAAAGCCTTTGATAAATCCATGAAGACGGCTAGAGATTTTTTGTTTTCATTAAAATTGTCATATACAATTTTATTCAAATGAATGACCGCGTCATTGGTTGACTTTTTAGCTTGAAACCCATATTGGTTATCACTGATTATATTCTCTTTTTCTAAAAAGCTCATCAATCTCAATTTTAAAATCTTTTCTAGTATTTTGGATAAATTGCTTAAAAGGCTTATTGGTCTGTAATTTTCAGGTTTGCTGAGATCTCCGGATTTAGGTATAGGTATGATTTTTGCTTCTTTAAATTTCTTGGGAAAATATCCACTGCTCAGACATTTATTAAATATAAATTCCAAAGGTGATGTAATAAAGTGTGATATTTGTTTTATAAATGCTCCAGTAAAATTATCGGCTCCAGGTGTTGCTTTATTTTTTAATTGATCAATAATTTTTTGTATTTCGGTGGCGTTAGTAGGACTGAGGAAGATACTTTTATCACATGGGTTAGTTTGAGATTGAGGAATGGGTATATTATTTATGTCATCAGAAATTTTCCTGGCAAAAGTCTCTCCTACCTCGGCAAAGTATTTGTTAAGTACTTTGGCCTCTATATTGATTGATTTGGTATTTTTTTTAGTATCTAAGAGCTCGTTGATATATTGCCAAGTTTTTTTGGAATTATTTTTGTGTTCGTCAAATTTTTTATTGAAGTAATCGGTTTTGGATTGTTTTATTAAATTATTCAGAATGTTCCTATATGTTTTGTACTGGTTGTTCAATTGAATATTATTTGGCTGCTTTATCAGCTTCTTATGCAGCTTATCTCTTACACGAATAGAATTTACTAAGCTGGGCGAAATCCATTTTTTAAGAGGCCTTTTATTCTTACTTAATTGAATTTTTTTTGTTCTTTTATGTGTCAAGTAATTTAATTTTTCAACTAAAACATCCACCATAATGTCTATATCATCGGCACTATATATATCGTACCAGTTTTCTCCTTGTAAATCGCACATAAGTCCACCAAAGTCGATTTTGGTTTTAGTCCATACTTCATCTTCCCTATGGTTCGTTTCCCTATCACTAGCCGCATTTAAATGTAAAGAAATACTATAATGGTCTGTTATATTGGTTTTTGAAATTACGCCTCTCACAACATTATTTTTGTTTTTATTTTCCTTGAAGAATATGTGGTCTAAACAGGATGCTACACCATTGAAGATTCTGGTTGGTTTATTTATATAAGATTTAAAGCCATTAATATGTAAAGTACTCAAGTATTCGTTTGATAAATGGTTATTTGCGAGAATATTAAGATTTATATCACCTAATACAATTATATTAGACATGTCTTTCATTTGATATAGACAGGCATCTAAGCTCGTAATAAATTCGTTAAGATTCAGAGCTGGAGATCGATAAATAGATATTATTATGTATTTAACGTTAGGAACCGTATACACTTTTTCAGATTGTTTAAGCGTTGGTCGCAAATTTTCTCTTCGCTATTTTTAGACGTCACCCAGAATGAGAAAATATTGAAAACATCTATCTCTGATTTGCATTCTAGGGAAGGGGATTTCAAAATAAGCTCCATTGTTTCGAATTCGGCTTGAGGAAAATAATCACTGTAAAGTACGCCGTAAGTCTGTTCTTTGATTATTTTGCAGCATAACTCATCAAAGTCTGGAATAAAATAGAGCTTGCCGTATTCATAGAATTGAAGTACTTCGGATGCTTGGATCGCCTCTTCCGTGATATATTCAACGCACTCAAGGCTGAGTTCGGGAAGTATGTATTTACGAGCTGCTGCAAGCGTTAATAACGCATTCAATGCTGATTTGAAATTCACTTTGCCGGTGTAAATAAAAAACTTCATACCTTGAAATCCTTCCGGGTGCAAATCGTTTATTATAACAGTATTATCTTCTCTGAGCTCACCGTAGAACATGGCTTGAAACACATCACTTGCTGTCGCAAACAATAGTTTGTGTCCTTTAACAACAACTTGCTCAGAGCCAACAATAAATTCACAATCACAGTTAACGTTGTTTTCGTATAAATTGTAGAAGCGTTTTTCGAAGTCAGTTAGATTTAGACTTTCAGTATCAGTATCAGAATCAGTATCTGTAGTCAAGTTTCCGGAATTCGACGACATTTCCAATATCTAACCCACTTTCTTCAATGTATTTGATTTGTATTACAATATGCCTATAAATTATTGATACCCTACGCCTACTCACAAAATGAATTGAAATAGATAACAGAAAACTCAGGACTCACAAACAAAATTCACGATACAGAGAGCAAGACGGAAACTTTAATACTAGAGTACTACCCAACTTTATTTTTAATCTCGTGTTCTAGAGGAGACTTTACGATGGAATGAAGTAAAGATAAGATACCTATGCGATAGTAATAGGTATTATAGGTATAAACAGAACGGTATTATCTCGATTTGATACAAGAGAATGACTTGTCATCTCGTCGATTGAGATAATAATCTCGTCTAAATAAGATAACAAAAATGATGGAATATCAGAGAACAAACTAATCTGAAGCCGAAAGAAGGAAGAGTTTTTTAGAGTTAAAAAAATATTTATGTTATAAAAGTTTAATATTGGAGATTGAATATACAGATATATATTACAATATATTTCTGCAGCATACAGATACAAAGAGCCTTTGCCTGTATGCAATAATTTACCAAAAGTAATGTACCGTACTGAAGAAAAAAGTTATCAGTAATATTTACAGTGGTATGACGGTGTATTAAGTAACCAAATTAATTTGAAAATCAATCTGCAATTATGGTGTAGTAACGAATCCAATAGGTAGTGTGTGATAAAATTTGGAAAATTTTCAGTTTCTTCTCTATATACTGTACGAGGATAGTTTCTATCTCTAAAAACTCGTAAATAATAGTGTTATGTTATTCTTTTCATTCATGTTTTTTCTGATTCACTTTGTTTCCTGTTGATTAGCTTTTTTCATATATTGCAACCAACATATTCAAAACTGCATACAATGAGTTTATCTCAAGTTAATCATAATGAAATAGATTCAAATGGGTTTTTAATATTGATAGTAATTAATCTACACACTGCATACAACTGCATAAAACTGCATACAATGAGTTTATCTCAAGTTAATCATAATGAAATAGATTCAAATGGGTTTTTAATATTGATAGTAATTAATCTACACAAGGTAGAAAAACAATGTGCTCAGCTCTATAATACTCCCCAATAATTTATTGGGTCCAAGTTTTGCCAAGTCTATTCCATGTAAGCACTAGCTCTACGTAAGGTCACTTTTAAGGCCAAGCACTCACCCTAGAACAAATTTACCCAGCAAATCTGGGAGACTAACAAATCTAAAAAAAAACAAGTTTTGCTTATTATAAGAAGGTTAAAAATATAATTTATATTAGTTTGTTAAAAAAATGTAAAAGTCGCACATGAAGCAGAATAATATGATGAAGATGAATAAGTTGAAGTAGATAACTATATCGTCTTCTTTTATTGACCGGGGGTAAAACTACAAAGGAAGAAGACGAACGGAGAATTTTCAGCATTTCAGCATTGTTTTTACAGTGGTTTTCTTTTATAAGAAAATATCACACTCAATGTTAATTGGAACACATTTATGCAAATTTTATCCATAAATACATATAGTTTGAGGTTCGCTCAAGGTATATTGTTTTGGTTAATAAGCGTTTTTTTCATTCTATTATATTCTGAGGACAAGCATTTGATTTGGAAGTGTGCTGCGATTTGGTTGCACTGTGAGCAACAATATTTCCTATTCATTTTTTGGTTCATCCGAATAAATTAAAAATATAGAGAATGATTCAAAACGAATGTTCCAATTTAAAACAACTATATTTATTTTAAAAACGGTGTACACAAACCAATATTATACTTGCAACAAGTATACAACAAGTTTACAATGTTCAATGTTCCCTCCCTTGGAGACTCTGACCTCTACAAAAAAGTAGGTTTCACGGTGTAATATTTACTCCATGGTTTGTGGAAATGCACGAAAATAGTTCACGTTAGGAATGAGGAGACGTATTTTTTTACAAATAGCAACGAGGAGACGTATCATGTGAACTGTAAAGTCAATCAACATAATTGTTCATATAAATGGGGAACTGAAAACCCTTATTAAAAATTGGATTATGAAGGAGATTCGTCTAAGGGCCATATACCTAATTACGTACATAGCGTAAACTACGTTTAACGCTAAACCATGTTCACTTGTAGATATGGTTGCATCTATCATAATGTGTTTCATAAGGGGTTTAAACTAACAGCTGACATTTCTCCATTTAAACCAAGTATCTGCCCGAGTATCGGGCCTAAGTGAACATTTTTCGTGTATTTTCACAAACCATGGTGTATGAACCCTAATTTTTTGTATATTTCGTCCGAGCATGGAAAGTAGGTCATATGTTGTATAAATTAGAATTGGAACCGTTTTGGGCTTATAAGCCTGTGGTACTTTTCTGTACGTTGTGTAATTATGAATGATTAAATAAATAATAAATAATAAAGAATAAATATAGAGCTCTTATAATAGCCGACACAATCATAAACTTGATGCTTATTTGATCTGGAATTGGTTGGTGAGCACAGTTTTTAAAAATACGAGTTATAATTGTTTAAAATTAGAAGATTTATTTTGAATCATATTCTGATTTTTCCTATAGTGCAGGTAACTTATTGTCTGACTTGGAAAGTATTTATATCAATAATTTACAATGAGAACATCATATTGATACTCGAATAAAATAAAACAAAAGCATTTTAAAAAATATCTTTAATATAAACATTCCATATTGATGATGTCTAAGATCTAACGATAACATAATGTATTTACTGATATGCCAAGGACAATATTTACTGGATCGGTTTTTGGTAACAAAAAATAATAGCAATAGGCAATTAATTTGAGCCAATTATAGGAATGTGAGTATGTGGAATAGTGTGTGAAAGTAGTGTCTGTATGAATATTTATGTGTTGTTAATTACTCCAACATATATATAGTGCAATATGATTTTCTGTTTAGAGAAGTTTCAAGATTCAGTTCTTAGTTCCCCTTTATTGACTTTATTGAAGTCTGTTCGAAGTTCTGTTACTTGTCTTAAACCAAATATTGGAGAAGGTGAACAGTAGCAACTCTATTCTGACACGAAAAGTTACAATATACAGTTCTGAGTTCCGTAAATAGCTTTCAAGACTCAACCCGAGTTACCTGATTTGTTAGGATTTGGTTCCGAGTTCTCTGACTGACTCTAAAACCTACAATATCAAATTCTGAGTTGCCTGCTGGTGTAAGATTCGGATATGGGTTGTCTAACTGACTCAAGAGCTTTCACGATTCTAAGACTCGCAGAATCATGATTCAAGACTCGATTCTAAGTTCCCCTGCAGATTTTAGTTGCGTGTTACCATTCTAATTTGTTGAGAATCCATTCTAATGTGTTTTCTAATTCGCTGACGAGCGTAACATGACACTCAGAATGTTCTACGATTGGCTGAGAATCAGCTGTTTGTGAGAATTAGCCAATCAGAGGACATTTTGGGTGTCATGTTGAAACGCTCGTCAGTGGCCAGCTTAATAATATTTTCCAAATTGTCTGATTTGAGAGTCTTCAAGACTCACTCAATTCCGAGTTCCCTTACTGGTTTGATACTCAATTCCATGCCCCTGACTGGCCTAAGACTCGATTCCGTGTTCCCTGACTGGTTTGAAAGCCAATTCCGTGTTCCCTGTGCCCCTGGCACAGCTGTCACTCATCTGTTTTTCTTCTCCTTTTTGTCGTCTTCGACTTTGGGTGGTTTTGGCTTGGGTTTGGCCACACTTGGATAGGGTTTGTTGTAGCGCGCGTAAATTTCGCGCTTGAACGCGTCAAAATGACGCCGATTCTGGTTGTTCTGCGCCTCGCGCCAAGATGGCCGACTCTTGCGCACCTGCAAACCCCAGTGGCAATTGAACACAGGAGACAGCACCTGAAACTGGTAGCCTGCCACGTGCATCTCGTACACCTGAAAACAGCAACTTTCAATAATTAATAAATTAGTACAGGAATATACATTCAAATTCAATTTTATTAAGCCAAAACACTTTAAACTTGCCATGTCAACAGGTATTGAAAAATACACAAAATAAATAAATAGAATAACAGGAGCTTACGAAAATATAGCACATCACATGAATTATAACATTCTTCTACACTTTACATACAAATAACTGTAATTTTACAGGTGAATAAATTAGAACACCCTATCATTTAAAAACTCTTCAACACTATAATATGCCTTTTCATAATTCCTTGGCCTATGCCTTGGCATAATATGCCATAAATTCAATAAATAAAAATACAGAATTGAATTATAAAAAATGTCCTAGATACAACAATAGCATAGGTTCTAGACAACTGTTGAGTGGGAAACAGCTTTCGCTGTTATCCTAATAATCAGTTATTTGATGCATAGAATTTATACATACTATTTTCCAATCAAACTTCATTACCTCAAACCTCATAGGCTCAACTCACACTTACGCGACTCAGGTCGAGAAGAAACTGCGACTCCAGTCTCATGAAGCATGTGTTTTCAAATGGTGACACTCAGACCAGTCGATTCTAGTCTCCGCGACCTCGCGACTGTGAGACTGAGTCGAGCGTCGACTCGACATGTTGGTGGAGCGTCGACTCGACATGTTGGTGAAGCGTCGACTCGACATGTTGGTGGAGCGTCGACTCGACATGTTGGTGGAGCGTCGACTCGACATGTTGGTGGAGCGTCGACTCGACATGTTGGTGGAGCGTCGACTCGACATGTTGGTGGAGCGTCGACTCGACATGTTGGTGGAGCGTCGACTCGACATGTTGGTGGAGCGTCGACTCGAAATGTTGGTGGAGCGTCGACTCGACATGTTGGTCGAGCCTCGACTTGAGTTGCGTAGTACCGTGCATTTTTAATTAAAGTATGGTTATGTTTCATGAAAGTTATGTTTATCATTTTAGATAAGTCAATAATAAAAATTAGATAAGACGATATATTCATAATAATTATTATAAAATTTGTTACATGCTAAGTAGTGACAAATTAAATCTTATATTTTTAATGAAGTAAGGTTAGAAAATGGAGTAGCATGGAACTGAAGTAGTGACAATGAGCAAAAAATTCTGGAGTATCCTCGACTAGAGTTGTACGATTTGAGTCGAGGTAGTGTGAGTTCAGCCATAGAGGTAGTTATAGATAGATCAAACACTAGAGGAAAACCTCTGTCCAGGAAAACCAATTTTCTCAGTAACTCAGGTTATATTTCATGAGAGTTAAACTGATACACAACCATCCAATATTTTTTATATGATGATGCAATAAATTAATCACTGCAGTATAGACGACGGCAACTTTACGATATCACAGATTGTATTATGTTGAACTTTATTGTATTGTGTGAAGGAGGCAAAATTGATTTTCACCTGTTGTCTCCATTAATGAATAAATAAATGAATTACAACGTTACCTGGCTATTCCTAGTGAATCCATATCCAATGAAGCGCTCATCATGGGGTGGTACCGTGTCCGATGCGACATAGAATGGCTCGTAGAGAAACTCATAGTTTGTAACATTATGACTCACGTGGATCTCATTTGAGCCAATGTCTTTGATCCACCTGGAAAATCATAATTCAACATTTTATTATTCATACTAATGTCTACATATTTATATGAAATGTTTATTCATTTTTGTATGAATTTGAGAAGGAACAATTTTTGCCATGATGAAGTTTTGGGCTACCACCTGTTCTTTCTTGCCAATATTGTTGTTTGATTGTATAAATAAATGAACCAGAATGTCTTTTCCAGAAGTAAGTAGAATGATTGAACAATATTGGATAATATTGATCAATGTTTATTGATAATTTCCATTTAATGAGAAAAATAAACTACAAAATATGTACGAGAATTTATTACAGTAGCTTTATTAAAGTAAATCTTACATTAAATTCACACCTAATACAGAACTATATCAGATTATTATAAAATACATTTTACTCTGAAAGTGCAGCCCTACGATATAACATTCATTTTAATACTACATGTATTATTGGATAAGATTGAAAAAATGAAAATACTATATTGAAAATGTCATTTTCAAAATTCATAATTAATGTCTTCAAAGTTGAAAAATCTCGAAAATAAATCTATTTCCCATGAGAAGTTAATCAATAATATTTAGAAGACTTCATTTTCAATATTATTCTCAACGGTTTTCAAGTTGGAAAAAACTTGGAAATCAAATCGGTTTCTCAGGAAAAAATATATACACATTATGTTCCCTCTCACAATAGTATACTATAGGTAGAGCTGGGCTAACATATTCAAGGCGGGAACGCTCAGTCTGAGTTTCTCTCCCGGCTGTAAGGATCTCACAAAATAAAATCTCTTTTGGAAAATTAATTGGGAAGTTCTTAGCCTCGGAAAAGATGGCAATGAAATATAAAATATGGGATTGCAAACATTTTTTTTTCATTTGAATTTTAGGCAATAATACTGTATTGCAATAGATTAGATATAAGATACTGTTGTGAGTCGGAACAGGCAAGAGCCTAAACCTTGAATGAAAGAAGAAGAAGAAGAAAGGTAGTGAAATTAACTGAGAAATTAATTAACTTATTTTACATTATTAGACAAAATTTACCAATTCCACAGTAACTTTCAAGTTTACAGGAGTTTAAAATAAAATTATCAACTCACCTAGAACTATTGGTTGCAAACTGGTTGAAAATGAACACTTTCTGATGGAAGGGCCTGGCTAGTCCTTTGCCCACCAGTCGAACGAGGTCAGTCTTGTTGCGGGGGAACCTCACACGTTCATCCAACTCGAATGTGGGTATCACGTAAGCGCATAGACCTAAAAATTGATAAAAACATGCATTACCCTTTCAAAAATCACATTAAAACTTGGGTTAATGATAAAATAATCATTTAGGATACACACAAATACAGTAATATGCAAAATCTTCAAGTCATTTGCAATATTGTGTGTTGAACTTTTAGTTATATCTGGTCATTTTTGTAAATTGAATATCCTTCTCAAAAATTTATATTTTCTTGAAATTTTTGTTTTATGAAATCAAATTTCATAAATTTATCTCTTACCGAGTTTGAAATGATCTGTCCCAAAAATTCAAACTTTATGCGATCATAAATCAAAAAGTAATGATCGGAAAAAATTGTCCTAAGAAAACTATTCTATTTTGATAATTTGACAGTATAAAAATCGAAAAACTTTGAAAAATATCACCAGTAGAAAGATTTTTTTAGCCTTGCACAGCCTTAAATATGTGAGAAGGATATGTGTAGAAGTTACTATTAGTGTTCACAAACATTTTATTAATGTAGGTATTCATTTATTCCATTTTTGTATGTGAAGATCATTGAAATGGTTTGCGATATAAATGTGCGGGTTTTGCCAATAATTTTATCTTGAAATACTGTATCGAAATCATGTATCACATGACCACGTTCCCATTTGAAAACAAAATGAAGTTAGATTCGTAGTGAAGTTGGATTCATATGACTGATCCAAGATGGCATTTTGAAGCGACAGAAAAGTAGTTTTTCAATTCGTATAGGATCCCCATGAAACCTACTGTCAAATTATCCTTGTAAAAGAAATATTTAGCTCTCTTTTCTGTTTAGGGCTACTTGTAATATAAACAGAAATAAAAATCTCAGTACCCTTTTATGAATTATTCAGCTGCTTCCATAATAATCACCATTTCTGTATATAATTACAAGTTACTGAATCCAAGGATGAATACAACAGTTCATAAGCGAGTTTTCCAACTCAGGAGGTCGCTAGTGATAAATTACCTTTACAATGAGCCTTCTCCATGAAAGTATCCAACTCCTTAGCCATTCCACTGCTTGGCACAATGTCGACATCTGTCATGAACACATACTTGCCCTGGCAGTTCTTGCGAGCCAGGTTCCTGAGATGATTCTGAGGATAGGGGTTCCTGGTGCGCCATCTCACGGTGGCCGGTGACCGCTTATTGGCCAGCAGCCTCAGGGTGACCTCGGGGTGGTTGCAGTCGTACTGAGTGGTGTCCTCCGAACCACTCACGATGCTAGGCACCTTGTCCTTGGAGAACGCCATGTGGAAGGTCACCCGCTCCCTGATCGGCGGGTAGCATCTACGCAGGTAGGACACGTAGCCTGTCAACAGACACACCACATGTCAAACTTGTTTTATCTACAATATAATAAATGAAAAATGGCTTTTACACGTACGGGATAGGAAATTCACGTATGACGCATTATCACGTCTGAACTAGGTACTTGACTGATTAACTTGACATTTTGCATATTACCGTAAAACAGAAGTTGTTTCCTAGCTGTAAATTTCTATTGAAATAGGTAACATTGTTTTAACATAGAATAAGATTATAAAAATTTAGAAATAATTAGTGTCTGTTTTCTCCAAGGTACTTTCGAGTTATTTGTGTGATGAGAAGTGATTACTCCAGTAGATGTAATTTGTCACATTTTCATGTCAGGTGAGTCATAAACTGCCATCAAACAAATTGCTCTTGTTGATATATATTACTAGATGAATGAGTAGGACGGGACATTACCTTGATTGGAACGCACACGCAATCCTAACACAAACCATATTTCCTCTATCTTGACAACAATCAGTAAAATACACATCAGTTTTTCATCAGTAAATACACATTCTGCTCTGATTTTGATCAATACAGTCTGAAGTGAACGCATCCAGGAAACGTCGAACTGGTGAGATTCAATAGATAACATCTTTACTTTACTTTTCTTGTTCGTCACAATTATTAAACTGCATTAAGGGAGCAACGATCCCGCAGTATATGACACGTCAAAGTTTAATCTAATAACTACCATCCCTCATATTGCAACATAACAGATCCCACATAACATACATCAATCAAACATTATTCAACAAGGAAGTCTGCTAACCTGTACGGACACAATACAATAAGGAATTCCCTGAGTGTTTTTTGAACATCCATAAGTTATATGGATAAGGTTCATAAGTTAGAACGCATCATTCGTGTTCCTCCTATACCGTACAGTTACTAAATATAAGCCAAAGGTACTTAGCCAAGGTACTCGAGTATAAGCCAATTCCTTACTTTATAATATTATAGATAGCATGAATGAATGAATTTGATTTATGAATGAGTTTTGAGGATATTTGTGCATTGGCTGACCTTTGAGCAAATGAATTTCGCCGTCACCGGCCGCAAACAGGGCCACCGAAATGGGTCCCGTCCAGTGATGAGTCACTTCCACCAGAGAATGCAGCTTCTCCAGCGAGCTCTGAGTGGCCAGGCACACAGAGTACTCTTCAGATACCTCCGCAAACCTGAATAAATGAATTTATTGATTAAGATCATTGTTGTAAACTAGATTCAATTGAAAAAATGACAGAAATCAGTAAACAGTTACAGTATGAAGTTACATCAAGTTACAGTAGGATACAGAAGATAAAGTAAGGTACAGTGAAAAATAATAAATTAAAAAATATGTTTGAAGACTCATGAAAAATTAAATTAAAAGTTTATGAATTAATGTTGGCAGACTCATTAAAAATGTATTTGAAAGTAGATGAATTAATGTTGGAAGACTTATGGAAGAACAATTTAGAAGTAGATGAATTAATGTTAGAAAACTCATAAAAAATTAATTTTAAAGTAGATGAATTGATGTTGGCCGACTCATGAAAAATTTATTCGAAAGTAGATTAATTAATGTTGGAACACTCATGGAAGATCAATTTAGAAGTGGATAAATTACGGTAATGTTGGAAGATTCATGAAAAATTTATTTTATTTTAAAGTAGATGAAAATGTTGGAAGACTCATGGAAAATTTATTTTAAAGCAGATGAATTAATGTTGGCCGACTCATGAATAATTTATTTGAAAGTAGATGAATTAGTGTTGGAATACTCATGAGGTCATGGAGTTGAAACATGAAAATGCCATACCTTTCCCCCACAACAACAGCATCGAATAGCTTGTAAAGATGCAGTTTGTCCCATCGGCCGAGCCGGGGGTCCAGTCGGAACTCGGAAGAGGGGTCAGCCACGCCCACCCTTACCCCAGCCCCTGTCCCCTGGTGAGCACTCTTGCATCCCTTTTGTCCGTCACCAACACACAATGGTGCTACCTGTAATACAATCACATACAATCACACATCTATAGACTTTTAAAAAATTGCAGAATCATCAGTACAATGAACTTATAAAGTAAATTCGTATGGCTTTTAGTTGGTTGGGAGTCCCTTACGGGGTACCTTGCCTGGATATATCATTTCATAGGATATATGATAATGATTAATAATGAAGAGTACAGGCAAGACTCTTTGTGCAAAATAAGTACATCTGGGAATATGGTACTGTGTCCAAGTGTCTGGGTACACGCCATTACCTCATCAAACTTGACACTGGCAGAAGCATTAAGCCGCATATCACCCAGCTTCAAGGTACTATATGGTACCGGTACCCAAGAAATAAGAGAAATTTAGACCACACCAGTCATATAAAGTGACAAGATTCCGGGGCCACATCAAGTGATAGCTAGACCACCAGAAGGACTTCAAAACAATGTAGAACGATCTCCACGACCAGTTAGGAGTCGTCACCCTCCTACATGCTATAGGAATTCTGTTCTCTATTAACCTTTCATAACGAGGTTTCCCACTAGTAGAGTAGACTGTGATATCCCTACAGATGTGGTTACCTGGCAACATAATATTGATGTTGATTCAATATACAAATTGAGTTATTCTTATCTACCATTCACAGTGTAAGCATTAAAACGTATTTTCTATTCAATTATGGGTTATTCAATTTTCATATTATTTTCAATTACAATAGTATTACTACCATAATAGTATAGTGGTCAATGGGCCTCACGACTTTTATGTATAAGCCGGGAGCGATTGTTTAACATGCCCAGCCTATGACACGGATGAACTGTTTTCAAACAGTAGATTTTATCAACTGATACTAAAAGGAATTACCGCACTCTCTTCTTGTAGCCCACTGAAGGAAATTCTACCTTTTGAATAACATTTCATGAAAATAACAATAATTTTCACAATCCCATAGAATAATTAAAAATAGTGAAGTATATAAGTATATCATAGAGATACTTTACAATTTACAATACAAATATTGTATTATTTTTGTATTTGTGTTTACTGCTTGGTAAAGTCAAAATAAATATCATTGAAGAATTACAAGGTGAGTAAATTACCAAATTACAAGTAGGTGAGTTACAGTTCTAAGTACATTTATTACATTAGGCCATAAGGTCAGACTATTGAAATGATATAACATAATTATACTCCTTGAATATCCAATACTGAATAAGTATTTTCATGATAACATCCATGAAACTCTCTGAATGAATGATCAGTTTATTTAAGTTCAATATTTTTGAAACATGGAGAGAAAATAAAAAATATTGCATGTATATACTGTATTGAATAATATAGTAGAGATTGATTGATTGATTGATTTTTATTATGACGTACTAGGTCTCGATAGACCCGTTGCACTAAACAACAGTACAATACAAAACAAGTAAACAAGATACAACAGTATTCAAATAAACAAGAATATAAGTATCACAAATAAAAACAGTTAACTGTTGGAAGTTAAAACAGAATTAAATTAGATAATATAAATTAAGATAATTATAAGTAGATAATAAAGATGATGTTATGAAAAAGAGAGAGTAGAGAATGAAATAAGGAGAAAAGTAAAAGAGATGAGAAAGTAGAAGAAGAAGAGAAATTGAAGAAATGATATGAATATGAATCAATTTAATTCTTGTTTACACCTGCTTCTGAGCCAATTCAATAAAATAATATTATTTATACATGTTATTGAATTAATGAAAATTCATGAATACATTATATAGATTTTTTTTGATTTCCCATGCAGACAGATATAAATGGAATAAAAAGATTAAAAAATAATAATAATACAAATGAAAGAAAAATTAATAATAACTGAGAATAACAAAAACATATTCTCAAACTGAAGTTTATGTTAACGGTCTATGTACGTTCCAATATTTACAATCAAATTATTGACAAGCTCACACCTACAACGATTCAAGTCATCCCCCCTCAAACTGTATAATTACCAAGATGCTGGTACAACTTCTTTTTGAAAAGTTTAAACGAACCACAAAGAACTATATGATCAGGCAAATCATTCCACTCTCTTGAGGCTTTAACAACAGAAGATTTATTAAAAAATACTGTACGATGCAGAGGTATCTGTAACTTATAGCGATGAGCTCTTGTTCGACGTTGTGGATTTACATCAGTCATGAAGGTGAAAGCCTCACGAAGATACTCTGGACCGTCATTTAGAACCAATAGTTTAAAGAGAACGAATAGGCCTGATGCTATGGAGAATTAAGATTGTTCAGAAGTAACATAATAATTTCATCGGTTTCTAAACTCATTACTGATTATATCAATAATAAATGAGGACAAAAATATCCTACATAGTACCTAGTTCCATAGTTAAATTACCGTTTTTCAACCGAAAGTAAGCTTCAAGGTCACTGCAAGATATTACAAGCAATTGGAATTTTGACCTATTATTTCTGATACTATAGAGAAACATAACGTGAATTTCAGATTACAAACAGATTATAATACAGTAATTTGTAGTCTGGATTAATAAATTATTATTCACAATCAAGATTATCTGACAAGAAACAACAGAAAATTTTGAATGAATTAGTACGCCAAAGACAATAAAGTGACTAAACAATCATAATCTTCTTCTAAACGTGGAACTCAATAAAGAGAAATCTTCTTCGAAGAATAATTGAATGAAGAAGCCAGTGATGGAACAAATTGTTAGCGTTATTTTGTGGCTTGAAACAGATTAACTGATTCACGAATTAACATTAGCCAAATTGGTTTTAGCAAAATTACTGGCTGTTTCCTAATGGTGCAGTTCACTACATCTATTCACCGTTCTATTAGTCTTAATTGTCTGAAACGAGAGCTTATTCTACCGCAACATGTACATATTCCCCTACATTTTCCATGGTTCATTCTTTCTCAAAGTCTGTAATTGAATAAAGGAAAATTACTATTTTAAAATACTGAATACTGAACAATAAGAAAAAACTCAGAAACAAGTTTCTAGTTGAGATGAGAAATAATTTACTACTAATTGAGACAGAATAATTTATTATTATTCATTTGATATTGATCTTTATTCATTTATACAATAAGCACATTATCAAAATGATAGGGAGAAGAAAAATAAGATAACCTTGAGCTATTCCTCTCCCAAATTTAGATAGCACATAGTCCGAAATAGGTTAAGTCTTGTAGTTTTTAATTCACAAGATTTTTAAATAGAATTAAAATTAATAAATTAAAGGCAATGGACTGATCTTCTTTGTTTGCTTCACAATGAATGAATGAGATCAATCACGTTGATCTGCAAAATGCTGTTGAACAATACAGTACATATTATAGAGATGTGAAAATACAAATTCAACTATTATTTGAAAAAAATTATTATTGAACAAATCATTCTAATCATTCATTTAATTTGAAGTAGAAGTTATTGACACCAAGCCTTAATTAAAATAGAATCCTACACATTGAAGTTTGGTAAATGGACTTTACTTCTTAAAATTGAATTACTTCAATCCTAGCTACTTGACAATTATTGTCAAATCACGTTTGATTATTTTTATCAGTGCGCAAAATAAATAGAAACAACGTAATAGGTAGCATAATATTATATAAATACCATTATTCTTGAAACTGGTTACAAAAGCTTAATTCATCTAAATCTTAAATGAAAGGAAGGTCAGTGAATTCAGTTCCCGCCATCAACCTTGAACCAATATAACTGTTAATTTCTCCCAATATACTGAACTCACATAAATGATAATCTTCTTCAGTCAATTTCAATTTACAGGATTAATGACATACCGCTTAACGCGTTAAACGAGTTTCTATCATTGAACTCTCTGTCTGTTCACAGTTCCAATACCAGTAAATGGAGTTTAATGGATGTATTAATAACTTATCTGTTGAATGATTTCTGGTCGTTGTGTTTCTTTCTTGAAGTCCGCACCATCCTTCTCTCTGATATCAATCGGTAACTGATTGAAGAACTTGGCTCCCATGTAGGAGGGACGTTTTTCAAAGAATTGTCTCCTGTGTTGCTGAAGTGCATAAGTTCTTCTTGATCGTGTATGATATTGATGATTAGCAATTCTTTATTTTTTTATTTTAGAGTCAGAAAGCATTCCATAATATAGAGTCCATAAACGGCCAAGATGTTGAGGCTTTTGAATTTATCTCGTACAGACTCTCTAAAACCTAATCTTAAGATTATTCTTACATGTGTAATATATTATTATATATATTATATTTAATATAATTATATGTAATTATATATAATTATATATTATATGTAATATATTATTATATTATTATATTATTCTACATGTGTAGTTTAATTCATTCATGTTTTGTTCAAATTGATTGTATTTTAATTTTTAATTTGGTCCTCATATTAGAATACTTCTGCAGTAAGCTACCAAGAGCGAGTAGATCTTATGTAATATTAACTCTTCATTCTTGTTCAAAGTAATCAATTATATTTTATTCGTTGAGAAGATATATTTATCAGTGTTTACATAGTGGACTTTCATAATTGAGATTAATTATTTGTTGTTGGTTATCCATCTTGTTTTCACTATTATTATTACTATCGTATTTAATAAAACTTTAAAGTGAAAAAACACTCACACTCTTTGATGTGGCGACGTCCGTTTCGTGCTGGTATTGCATGCACATTCTCAAGCCAAACAGAAAGGGTTTCTGTTTCTGTTTATCTTGAGAATGTGCAATACCAGCACGAAACGGACGTCGCCACATCAAAGAGTGTGAGTGTTTTTTTCACTTCAAAGTTTTACAAAATTTAATAGTATTAATTATTTTGTTAATTATATTTCTACATTGTTAAAAAACGATCAGGCAGCATTGCGGAGCTGGAAAAGGATAGCGCTATCTACTTTGTCTACTTTTTCGGCTGGGATTGTCTAATCAAGCCGTAAATGTGTGTTTGTATAATATATTGTATTGTGTTAACCTGAATAACAAAACATGCTTTCTATTCTATTCTCTACTTTGTCGAATGACAGACAAGGATAGCAACAGCAATGCTGCCATTATAAGGTGGACCTACCTGTGGAGGGGCAGCAGTCAAGGGCCTGGGCAGCGCAGTGACCGTCTCCTGAGTGAGAATCTGGCGCGGACACTCGAAGTGCAGTAGGCGAATGGTCAGCAGAATGTTGCAGAAGGTCAACACTAGCAGAATCACCAGACTGATGTTCCACAGCCGGAAACCTGCCTGCAACAAGCCAGTCTCAGTATAATCCCACATTCACTTCAAATCATACAGAAATTATAGCATAATAAGATTTCCCATGCTATCATGTTCTCATACTAGAATGTTCTCCTTGTAGTACTCTACCAAGAGCGAGTATATCTGATGTAATATTTACTGTTCAAAAAAATCATTGTTATTAATTCATTTAATTGCATAAGAAATTGGAGGTAATTTTATAGAGCAAACAATACAGTGTATTGTGGAATTTTGAGAAGCCATTATAGGTATAGGGAGTTCATGCTCCAAATTTCACTATTAACTCAAACAACTAGTTCTATAGTGAGGTCCACGTTATGATGGCAGTGTTTGATTAGGTAGCAATGGTATCCTTGTTTATTATCCAACAAAGCAGATAGCACTATTTCTTTCTCGCTTTGCTCTGTTCCCAGATCGTCTTTTAACAATGTAGAATTAATAATTAACAAAATATTTCTTCTTAATTATGAAAATTCATTATGAAATTATTTAAAAATATAATTTATTGCTTAATAAAATATAATTGATTGATTATTTCAAACGAGAATGAACAGTTAATATCACACCAAAAAACCTGTATCAGCTACCGTCTATATAAGGCATTAAGGCTGTGCAAATTCTACTGGTGATATTTTCCAAAGTTTTTCGATTTGTATATCATCAAGCCATCAAAATGAAAAAATTTTCTCAGGAAAACAGTTTTTTTCCAATCATTACTTTTTGAGATATGAGCGCCTGAAGTTTGAATTTTTGGGACAGAGCATTTCAAATTCGATAAAATATAAATCCATGAGATTTAGAGGATGGATTATTCATGGTATTGTTGATCTAGTAAAACAAAAATTTTCTAAAATTATAAATTTTTGAAAAAGTTATTCAATCTACCAAAAACAACTCAACTAAAATTTATTTTCGGTAATTTTTAGTAAATTGAATAACACTATCTTAAAAATTGATATTTTCAGAAAATTTTTGTTTTACTAGATCAACAATACCATAAAGAATCTATCTTCTAAATGTAAACTTTAGACGCTCATATCTCAAAAAGTAATGATCAGAAAAAAAATGTTTTCCTGAGAAAACTTTTCCATTTTGATAGCTTGATGGTATACAAATTGAATGGCAAATATCCTGGAAAAGGGCAATATCCTGTTTTTTTTTCTTTTCCGATCCTTTTATTGTTTTTGCTAACCTAATAAATAAATGAATAAATATAATAGAATGACTGCCTTCATTTTTCCTTGAGAGCGAAGTTAGGGCGCAGTCAGCCATCTCTCACACTCAAATCTCTATTACATATTATAACAATACAAAAAAATACGATTAGAAAACAAAAAATATCTATTTATTTGAAATAATAACAAATTTTAAATTATTGAAAAGAAAGAAAAAATACCTCGAAAATAATACATAAAAATGCTGAATAATAGTATTTTGTGATACGTCATCACTATAGTGAAAAAAATAAGATAAACTAACATAATTTAAATACAATAAATTGCATTATAACAACTGAAGTGTTTGCTATACAATCCATTTTCTATTATTATTACTATTCTCGATGTGGATAAATAAATAATAGTATAATAATATAATTATATAGTGAATAATAATAGATGATAGTCGACAGTAATCGGCTTGAGTTAACAAATAATCAGCTTGAAATTTGGAACATAAACAACCTATACCATGGGATATCTTCTTAAGCTATCTTCTCTCTAGGATTCAAATTGTGTGCATTACAATATTGTGAGATAACACAAGAAATCACAATCATCTATGACTATGACGATGACTCAAAGTTAATCTCCTTAGAGTGATTCACTACAAACATTCAGCACTCCTTGAATCTAGCATGAAAATCTGAAGTTGATTGATGGAAGATATCGTCGAACAAACAAACCAACAAAAGGACATCGACTTGAGCCTCTTCTAGTCATCAGTAGGCATCCCAAGATTCAAATCTGATGCTGATTTTAGAATGAAATTCTTATAGTAATTATTCACTTCAAAACGTCAGCATGCCTTGTAAATAACATCATCGCTCCACATTCAACTGATGCTGACAATTAGAAGTCAATCTCAATATAATAGATTTTTGGCTGCAAAAATCAGAGTCAATATAATTATAGTTTGATTGACTTTCATCTTTCAGCATTATTTATAGATAACATCAATGAGAAATGGTACAGACTCAGCCTGGACTTTCTTCCATTGTCATTATTATATTGAAATTATAGTGTTTTGTACATAAATACGTGATGCTTACATAAGCTCTTAGGCTTGAGCGTGGGTAATGAATGGAAGGGATGATGATAAGAGATAACGACTACTTTTTAAATAGTCGGGACCGACGAATTATCGTCTCTTCCGAAATAAATCAATGTTTTCCATTCAACCGATGCTCACAGTTTGAAGTGAATCTTCTTACTATATTGAATTGCATGGAAAAATGCCAACTGCTATCATTGCGACAGTCAGACACTGCGGTCGAATAACGTATTCGACTAACGTATTCAACCAGACAAGTTGAGGTACTGCAGAGAATAAACTTTGTTTTGAATTTTATTACTCCTGAACTTGATCGATTGATAAACTTGATGAATTCTAAATCTGGATACCCACATATCACTATAAAATTTGAAATGTGTTAAATTGAGAATTGAATTTATTTCCAAAATTTACAAATACATATTCTTACAATACAATAAAAATAACATTGATTGTAACTTAAGTGCAACAATAACATCACTTGGCAACAATAATACTTGGCACTGCTAACATAAGATTCCTTGTGTGTTGGCAAAATAATTAGCAAAAATCAGTGAATTGATCGATTCTTAAGTTAGATTCCCACATATACCATTAAAAAATGTAAAATGTGTTAAATAATGATATCAAACATCAAATATCAGTGAACGTTTACAGTGCAGTGGAAATATGATTTCCATGAGTATTAATGGGACTCATCATACTCGCTTGGCCGGGCTGAGTGGGAAAATGAAATGAAAATGGAAAAATTCTTTATTAAGAGCAGTTAGGACTTCTAAGTCCTCTCTACCACTTAACCTCGATGGGAATAGTCCCATTAGAACTTATCGGAATAATATTTCACTGTGCCGGACACTGATACTGATACTAATAAGTGGGGAAACAGCTTTATGGTCCCAGATTCAGTTGGCGAAAGTAATTTATAAAAAGTGAAGTATATTAATAGACTACCAGAGTAAAGACAAAAAACGATGAATTTCAGGTCTTGCATAATTTAACAATGTAAGCTGAACCATTTATTAGTAATAGTGTTATTGATTAAACATCTGTCGCTGAAATAAATGAGTCATTTTCTCAGTTGAAAATTTACTATTTGCTATCCAACTAATGGAAAATCTTCCATGATCAAATAAATTTTTTAGTGTATCAGTGGATGTGCATATGGTTTGGGATGTCGTTCAGTTATAAATGTTTTTTTTTATTCTACTGATAGTGTATTCTCCGAATTTTTGTTCATTAATTGATATTATATTCTTTAATTTTTATAGGTTTTGGAATTTTTGAATTCTCCATTTTTTCATAAGTAATTGGAAATCTTTGTATTTTCCATTTTTGAATTAGGTAGTATTTTTGTTATTTGCATTATTTATTTGTGTATAATATCGTATTATTTTTATCATTTGTATCTGTACAATTTGTATTGTAAAGGATACATATTTGGGGAAACCCGTAGTCTCCATTATGAATAAATAAATAACGACTGTAAGTTATGATATTTATCATAATCATCTCATAACTTCGACAATATCAGGTCTTATAATATTCTACAATATATTTGTCAGTTCATGCCTTGTGACTATTTCTCTATTAAATCGTACAATACATAATTACTGTATTTATATTTATGTTTGTGAAATGTATTTTGAATGGAAATAAATTTGATTTGATTTGATTGATTTGACTTCATCACCACAATGCGGTAGGGTAGTAAATCAATCACAATGAATAATTGGAAACTAATAAAATATATACAAAAATTAACAATCAAAATTTGGAAATTACTAAGATATTGCAATTATTCAAATGCTATGGATTAATAATTATTATTAAACGAAAATCCAAATTGAATTCTGTAAATTCTTCCGAAAACTTATGCTAATGCAAGATAATTATATATTTGCAGTAGCAGAAGTCTTCGGTATGATTTACAGCATTCAATTTTAATTTTCGTTTAATAATAATTATTAATCAAAATTTGTTAATAGTTTTTTACATGCATTAGAATTAATAGCTCAATATGTTTATTGTTTCTTTCCATACAATGGACAACAATATGACAAGCTCCAGAGATCAATGGATGCTACCCATTCCATCGATCTACGTGATAACACTCATAAGATATTATTCACTACGGTAATTAATGACAAAATCATTTTAATATTGGTACTATTGAATCAGGATTCAAGGCTATGATTGGGGTACGATTCTATTACTTTTATTATTCATTCAACAATGATGAAACACATATAGGCAATCAAAAAATGATTGGAATGGAAAAACAGGCTAATGATTTTAGGCTATAATAAGATCATATAGGAATTTTGTGGCATATTTCCTATAATACAAAACTGATTGGACTAGATGAATAAGTTGGCTTCAATGGAATGATGACACATTTTGAACTGAAATATTGATAACAACTAATAAACAAAATAAAATTTGAATACAAATAGAAATAAAAATCTCAGTAGTAATTATTTGAATAATTCTAAAAAGGGTACTGAGATTTTTATTTTTATTTATATTTATATTACAAGTAGCCCTATACAAAAAAGAGACAATACTTTGAATACAAGTTGCTAAAATAGCAGAAGATTCGCAACAACTATGATAGCCTGGCAAGCTAAGATTCAAGAGAGGTAAACCCGATAGGAGCAAATCAACATCAGCACTGAAATTCCACATAGATCAGACTGGTAGAAATTTCCACACAAGATCTCGAAAACATATTCAGGTTTTGAAATCAATGTATACAACACAAAAATCATATTTCGCTGAAAATTGAATAGCTACACTGACCTGAACCATTGAACGTGGTCTCTTTGCTTTTCCTTGGCCTAGCTTTGGCATTTGCCTGCAGTAATCGTTCATGGCATCCCTTACATAATTGATTACCGGCTTTTTTACCCGTGGAAGACTTGATAAGAGGAAACACATCGACACAGTGCATCTTATGGTATCAGCAGTGACGCGATTCTATCCAAAAACAAATATTGGTACAACCACGGAGACAGCCCGGAATCTAACCAAACATCCACACAAAACTGATTATGTTTCATTATGAGAAATACTCTTAATACAATTTGGACTCTGGTAACAATCCTGGAAATAACACACAATCAAACCGAAACCCCTTATAGAACTGATAGTAGTCCATTACGAACAAACACTACAAGACACTATTGTGGAGTTATCAGATTTTTTCTACAGGTTCACTTCTATCACGTGTTGGATACATTTTTGTTCTACCTTCGCCCGGCTTTTAGAAGATAATGAAAGTTGGTTCACTGATTCAAGGAAGATGAAGGTACATCCCTAGAGGCATTGAGGATGTTCTCTTGTCTCAAGGAATGCGCAACACACTGTAACGACACATTCCTCAGCCGTATCAAACAACCCTCTGGCGATTTAGATAAGTGGATCTTATCACTACTGTTCTATGCTATGCAGACATCATATGAGACGGTGATACGGGAAGGAGGCTCACTTGTTACGGGGAAATCTGTTACGTGTCCATACGTAGAAATTCATTCAACATGGAGAAAGAAATGTAAGTCCCGTATTTTCACTGCAGATGAATGATATTGAGTGGAACGTGAGCCTATAGAAAAACTTGGTCATTAGGAAACCATAGTAATACTACAAGTACGCAATAGAATGGAAATATCTATATACTTATTAATTATTCATAACAGAATACACTTTACTGTCTTATAATACTAGGTAATTTGAATAGGTAAGACGATACAAATGGGTGAAAAAACACTTAGAAAAATTCGGAAAATAATGTATGTTTCTAAGTGTTTTTTCACCTATTTGTATCGTCTTACCTATTCAAATTAGTATTATATACTTATTAAAATACATATATTGTTTTAGAAGATCGAAAGTGAACTTCCTTGGAAATCTGGATTATAAAACAGTCCCTATTATTAGTTTTACTGAGGATGATGCCCACATGAGCCCTGGGCTTGTGAATCTAAGTTAGAAGGGATGAAAGTAAATTTGAATAATTTTAAATCTTTATTTGATCTGCTCTATGTTTTTTAAACTTTAATATCAGTATATAAAACTATTCAGAATGTAATATACAGTATTTTTTCAGTTACGCCCGGTTTCACCAAGGTCGGTCAAAATATGTGAACATTGTCAAATCAGTTATGGTTAACGAGTGCACTGGAACATAATGGTTTGTATGGCTATAGTTACTATCGATAATTCCAGTGCTCACTGGTAAAACGTACCCGACTTAATCATGATCAAATGTCTTGACCGATCTTGGTGGAACCAGGGCTACTTGAATGTTTAGGGCCGGTTTCCGAGCTCGGGATTTAGCTGAGTTCTAGACTCTATACAGCTGGAGTCAGAAAATTGGCTTTCCGAAACGGGGCGTAGTCGCAGTCCACGTTTAAATTAAATTTCGAAAAACTAGAACATTGAACACAAAATTAAATAAACAGAAAATAGGGTGAAGTTTCAGCTATTTTTAATTATTTAGAAATGTTTCATTTCGTCAAGGAAAAACGTTTCCAATAATAGTAATGAGAGAATAAAGATTGTCATAAAAATTGCGACTGCGCCCCGGTTCGGAAAGTCAATTTTCTGACTCCAGCTGCTTAAAGTCTAGAACTTAGCTAAGTCCCCAGCTCGGAAACCGGCTCTTAGTTACAGAAAATCACTAGTTCCCCTATTATATTATTTTTACTTTCCTTGCCCCATAGGTAAGGAAAGTATTGCTTTCCGAAAAAAATTAAGGTACCCCAATTTGTAAATTTCTATACGTTTCAAGGTCCCCCGAGTCCAAAAAAGTGGTTTTTGGGTATTGGTCTGTATGTGTGTATGTGTGTGTGTGTGTGTGTGTGTGGTGTGTGTGTGTGTGTGTGTGTGTGTGTGTGTATGAGTGTACGTGCGTCTGTGTACACGATATCTCATCTCCCAATTAACGGAATAACTTGAAATTTGGAACTTATGGTCCTTTTACTATAAGGATCCGACACGAACAATTTCGATCAAATGCGATTCAAGATGGCGGCTAAAATGGCGAAAAAATTGTTAAAATCAGGGTTTTTCGTTATTTTCTCGGAAACGGCTCCAACGATTTTAATCAAATTCATACCTAAAATAGTCATTGATAAGCTCGATCAACTGCCACAAGTCCCATATCTGTAAAAATTTCAGGAGCTCCGCCTTATCAACACAAAGTTCGATTTTAGATTCCCAATTATCAGGCTTCAGATACAATTTAAACAGAAAAAATCAAGTGGAATAGATTCGGCATGAAAATCTCTACAATTAATGTTCAGTAACATTTTCACCTAAAATTGAAAATAAACTCTAAATTCGAGAAAATTTGATTTTTCAATTGCAAATTATTGTTGATTCTATTAAATCATTCACTATGAAGAGATAGCAGACCTCGTGTGTCTCCAGCGTTATTGCCCTGTCACCAGCTGGCTCAAATCTTTGAATAGTAGACTTGTGATGCGCGGGAACACAAGCGTCAGGTGATCAATTTCCATAACGGCAAGGAAAGTTGTGTGAGTGCGCCACACCAGATTTTATACATAAGTGTATAAAATACGACTAATTTTGGCGATAATTTATTAATTAATTTCGACTAATTTCCATTGAAAGAACACTCTCCATAATGACATTATTGCCGAAACTGGTCGTGTTTGATACAAAATATAATAAGGGTTCGGTACCAGTGATTTTCTGCATTAGCATTTGATGTTTGAAATAAAAATTTCGAGAAAGTAAAGCTGCGTTTACACCAAAGTTATTAAAATGTTTATTTCTCCGTCCTTATGTATTGTATTAGATAGAACATAACTTATCATACACATGATGAACATATGTGTTAGTCAGGTTCCGTTCAATGTAATAGAATCTATAAAGACAGAAAAATAAACATTTTGTTAATAACTTTGGTGTAAAAGCAGCTTAAATAAGTTATGGTAGTCTTTATTTAGACTCTTATGGAAATCTCGGAAGAAGATAAGTTTTAATTTGTTTTGTATCCTTACTGGTTCGACAGATAACCTAGGTACGTTGCAACCCTTTTCACCCCTTCACACTGAACACAAAAGATACACAAGCAGTGTGATACACAAGCAGTGTGACGTAACGTGAGAGATGAGCTTCCTCTGTACACCGGACAGACAGAGAACAGTGGTATTGATTGAGGTCTGAGCTTTCTCTCAAAGCCGTCTATCACCTTATTCTCTTCTACTCCTTTTCTTCTCATTTTCTACCCCTATCTGATACTCCTCCCTTCTTGACCTTCTAGTTTTATCCTGCTCATCCTCCTCATATTTCTCTTCCTCAACCTTATCATCCTGCTCCTTATCTATGTCATCTTATTCTTTAACCTCTGCGTTTCTCTTTCTCTACATCATCTCCTCATTCTTCTCCTTCTCCTGCTTCTTCTCCTTATCTATGTCATCTTATTCTTAACCTCTGAGTTTCTTTTTCTCTTCATCATCTCCTCATTCTTCACCTTCTCCTCCTTCTTTACCTTCTTCTCCTTATCTATGTGATCTTATTCTTAACCTCTGCGTTTCTCTTTCTCTTCATCATCTCCTCATTCTTCACCTTCTCCTCCTTCTTCATCTTCTTCTCCTTATCTTCTCCCCCTCTTACTCGTTCTCCATCACATCTTCCTCCTTCGCGTCTTCCTCCTCCTCCTTTCTTCTTGTTTATCTACTTTTCTGTTTCCTTCTTCTCCACCTCCTTGTCTAGTTATTCTACTACTTTTTTTGTTTTTTGTCCTCTTCCTTGTATCCTTCTTCCTCGTCTTCTTCATTGTTTTCTTCTCCTTCACCTCGTAATAATCTTAAACTTTCACTTTTTGGTTTTTCTATTCATTTCTTTCTTTATTCTCCTTTTTTCCATCTTCTAATCCTCATTTCTTCTCATTGCCATCCTCAACTTCCTCATCCTTCTCCCCCTCCTCCCCGTCACATCACCCTACTCCACCAACTCCTCCTTCTCCTTCTCATATTTTTTCTTTACTATTCTCACTTACACTTCTTTGGAATTTCTTCATTTACTTCTCCTTTGAATGATCTTTCTTCCTAAAAAAAACAAGCAAATAACCTCCTTGAATAATATCCACCTGAAGACTCCAATTTGTACGGACCGCAAGGGAAGCTATTAATCTTTCCACCACCCCCTGTCAATGTGGGCCGACCTACAGCATTTTCACGCATAAACAAACTGCTGAATTAAAAGGTGAATAATACAGCAAAGTGAGGCAGCTGAAAGAGAGAGAGAATGAGGAGGAGGAAGATAAAGCGAGAAAGTGAGCAGCAAGATCTCTTGTGGAAAATAACTTTGAAAATTGTGTTGGATGAAATTAAAATGCCTGAAATTAAATTCCCTTCAAACAAATTTAGTTTTATTTTTTCAAATGTTTCCAAGATAGGTACTTGTAAATAAATGAAAGGTAAATAATCTATAGGTACCCAAGGAATGGATGTTCCTATCAGGGGAGTACACCTTTTCACCCTCTGTTTCGCGGACGGTCAGGTGGTTATTGCGCAGGATGAAGAAGATTTAAGTTACATTATGAGAAAGTTGAAAGAAGAATATGACAAAGCCGGGATGGAAGTCAATGTGGACAAGACGGAGTATTTACAAACGAATAGCGATGGCACACCGGATTTGTCCATTGACTGTAACACCGTGATAAAAGCGAGAGAGAAATTCAAATACCTGGGATTTACCATCATGAAAAATGGCGATACAGATTGATTGATTGATTGATTGACAGACGAAGAGATAAAGAGTAGGTTGGCCCAAACCAGGAGTTGTATTCGACAGTTGCACCCAATCATATGGAGTAAGGATACTCATAGGAAAAATAAACATAGAATATTCAATGCAATCGTCAGAAGTATAATGACGTATAGAAGTATAATGATTGATTGATTGATTGATTGACAGACGAAGAGATAAAGAGTAGGTTGGCCCAAACCAGGAGTTGTATTCGACAGTTGCACCCAATAATATGGAGTAAGGATATTCATAGGAAAAATAAACATAGAATATTCAATGCAATCGTCAGAAGTATAATAACGTATGGGGCAGAGGTTTGGGTGACAAACAAGAGAGCAAGAGATAAGATAAGAGCTGTTGAGATGGATTACTGGAGGAGATGCTGCGGGCTTACCAGAATGGACAGAGTGAGAAACGAAGAGATAAGGAGAATGAAAGTGGAATGGGATATTATAAAATTGATTGAGGATAAAAGGTTGATGTAGTATGGTCATGCTAGAAGGGCGAGTGCTAGCAAATGGATAGGGATGGTGACTGATTGGAGTCCAATTGGGCGAAGGAAAAGAGTAAGACCTAAAAGATCAAAGAGAAATGAGGTGGATGAGGCTATGCAGGTCAGGAATTTAAGGGATGGTGAATGGGAGGATAGGCAAAGATGGAGGTCTCGACAAAAGAAGGAAGACGGTGAATCACTGTAAAATCCTATTATATAGATTAATATATTGAGTTGGATAAATGTGAATCATGTCTGCAATTTCTAGAAATTTCAAGGCTGTGAGAAAACATTTCAAATAAATTACCGTAGTGGAATTTTTTTTATCTCATGCGCTACAGGCAGTAGTTTCAGTAATGTTTTAGCAATCTTAATTACCTAGACTAGACTCACAGCTTTTTATTTTTACTTTTTTTTCATACTAGTTTATTTTTATTTTTATTTTTATTATTTATTATTCAAATTGATAATGTTTTTACCTTGTTAATTATACTTCGATTATCTGATCACACAACTGGATACGTGATCAGTATAATTTCCAAGATACTATTTAATTTCTACTTTTGTAATTTGTAATTTGAGGAGGAAATAAATATTCCAGTAGTATTCCCAGGCATGATTGAGAACGTTTGAAGAAAACCATTAATTTACTGTTAGGAGATCATGTTGACAAGGTCTATATGAAGCGTTTCATATAGCTTATCATTATTTCACAAAATGAAATAATTGTTTTGCGATTAATCATAATATGATAGGCTTGATGATAAAGGCTAGTTCTGCTCTATTATGATTTAGAAAAAAATCGGTGAGGTGAAAAATGGAAACTATCTCCAGGATATCTATCACATCAAAACTTGTCATGAGAAAGAGAGACAGAGAATAAGAATGGAAAGAGAGAGAGATTTATTGATTGATTGAGTACTTTATGTAGATTACAATATACTGGCTTATAAACTTATATACAACAGCTTACAACACAGCAGAATTTTAGATGAATTTACATAATATAAACTAAAATGATAATTATTGAACCGTATATGATATGAAAGAAAGCAATTTGGAATAGCTATAGATGATATTGTTAGATAGAGAGAGAGAGAAAGACAAAGAAAGAAAGAGGGAACGCGAGAGAGTGGAAGAGAGAGAAAGAGATAGAGAGACAAAGTGAATGGGGAAAATATAAAGTACAATGGCTGACTTTTGACAATGGCAAAGTGAGGGTACTCCTGGATCTCTCTTACACTTGACCTTTTTTGAGAAAGAAAAAAGAAAGATGTTGTATAATATGTGTGTATGGAGAGAGAGAGCTTGAGAAGGTTGAGAGATAAGAGAAAGAAGAGAGAGAGAGAGTGATACTGGGAAGCGATTAAAGATCGCTTGCACCTCAATGACCCTTCAACGTTTCAAGTATGAGGGTCTGATGGGCAACCGATAAGGTTTTATGGCCTTCTAAGGGATTAAAGGCTTACCGATAAGACTTCTACATTGTTCTACTTATTCCACCACTGCTTCTAAGAAGAATGAAAATTCTTGATAACATACATCTTTCAAAATATAAATGTTCAATAAAGGAGGTATTATTTCAGTTGAAGTAGGCCTACAGACAATATGAAGCTACATAAGGACAATATTAAGCCATATTTTATCATGTTAGTTGTGATGTAATAGTTTTCCGTAATGAAACCACAAATTAAAATTGTGAACCACTTTTATTGGTTACAGCATAAAAGTGGTTGACAATATTTCAATTTGTGTTTTCATTTTATCATGTTCTCTGTTAAGCTAATGAGTACAAGTAAAGAAGTTGATTCTAGAATAGGCTATATAATTGAAGTTATACAATTAATTGTTCGAGACCAATTCTCTAATATTATTTTTTATAGGCCTATACATTTACGCTTCCAAGACTTCGCTTGCTTACAGTAATAATGGTTATTTCTTATTGAGCTAGTTATTGGCTCTTTATGCCATGTCATTGTACCTTCTACACTGTATTTTAATTTTTCTGTCAGTTCTGTAATAAATTTTCTTCTAATAGCATTCTCTTTGATTCAGTCTCTTCTATTACTGGGATCATAGATAAATAATTAAATAGATGGATTCAAGAAAAAATACATTTCAATTCAAGAATATAATCATCTCATTACTAACGCCTATTTTTCCTACCAACTAATATTGAGCAACTTATTTTACATATTTATTTTTTCATGACATAATCTTTCCAACTTGATCAAGACATCTTGGGTTTTGTTTGACATAATTATATTAATTGTAATATTGATGGTAATACCAATTTATATCAATAATATTGCAGTGAATCACGGCTGGGGGAGATTTAAACTTTCAGTTTTCATCCTATAGTCAAGTTATGGATATAATGTCCAGTATTTTTATATAAATAAGCATATACACAGATACACTCATAGGCCAACACAAAAATTTGAAACATTTGGTTTACCCTGAGCACTTTTTTGGCCTATGTAGCCGGGAGACATTGCTGCGTCCGGCCTGCAAAAACTGAGCTTCAAATTGAGAATTCAAAATCCACTCAACACCTAATACGCAATCTATTACCTCAAAATTTATCTTTATTTATTCACAATTTCGCAACTATACCTACAAAGTATAAACCGATGTCAATATTATACTTTATTTTGTATCTTTGAACATGTTTTTATATTTAATAGTTAATCTTTGGCAAATACATTATTTGATTTGCTCACATTTTATCAAATCACACTGCAGGACTATGCCACTGGAGTAGAACTCAATATATAAAAGCGACTTTTCAACTTCAAATTTTCAATTTGTTTTTCTGAATTTGTTATGAACTTTAAACCATTAATATTGATAGTTTTTATGAATAATCCAACCGTTATTGTAAATGTTTATTTATTATGCACTATTGCACTATTTATTGCTGTAATTGTATTAATCTTCAAGATGGCACTCTTATATTATATATATGCGTATGGTGCGAGCAGCAAAATACAAGGATACACCATCCATGCAATAATAATACATCTAACAGGAATAGAAAAAAAATAAATCAGTAAGCTAAAACACATACTTTGTTCTACGTTTAGCGAACAATATTATCAAGCCAGAGTATGGCATCGTCAAAAGCTAAATTTAATTGTTGCAGCCCTCCATCGAATCTGTTTAGTGGGCATGACTCCAGGATGTGT
This sequence comes from Nilaparvata lugens, assembly GCF_014356525.2. Lineage (NCBI taxonomy): Eukaryota > Metazoa > Arthropoda > Insecta > Hemiptera > Delphacidae > Nilaparvata > Nilaparvata lugens. Next base: position 22,537,034 of record NC_052515.1, read on the forward strand.
CTTCATCGTTTTTACCTCCCCACACTCACAGAAAGGAAAATCTGCAAAGCCCCACCTGTGCATATTTTCCCAGGGCATAAATGCCCACCTGTGCATATTTCTCTGGCATCTCCCCTGCCCAGTCCCGAACCTATCCAACCTTACCCAGAGGTGCCGTGGTGAATCAAAGCCATTTACACGCAGTGTGGGATCAGTGACTATTTCTTTATTTCTCACTGATGACAAATTCAAGGCTGGAAACCACTCTTAAAATACGGCAATAGAAATCCGGAAAACGGAAATGTACACATAAAAAGTTTGAGTGTTTTGATATAATATCCTAATACTTGCAAACTTTGATTATGATAGCTGTATTCATGGTTATTAACTGCATATATTTAAGTCATCCATCGGCCTCTACATAGAATATACAGTGATGAAGTATCCATTCATAAATAATTATATATTTATAGTTTTTAAATTATAATTTATTAAGAGAGGGCCGACTGCACCCTAACTTCGCCCTCCTAGGTCAAAAATAAAGGCAGTCATTCTATTCTAAATGTGATTTTTCAAAGAATAGAGATAGGCCTAGCAAGTTCCATCTATTTGTGGAATTCGAATTCTATAATCGTATTACTTTTATGAATGGCAATAATTAATAGCTCTATAGTCATAATATTCTACTTACTAGACATGCTGGTATTCCATATCCCATTGTACTGTCATAATCCGCTCTCTTCTCCTAATAAAAACACAAGATTTTCAAAAGTTAGTTTATGACATTCACACTATGAATGTGATATGAAACATTGGGATCACAAAAATAATAGATTAGACAAACTAAGTCAACAATACCTATGACTAAAGATAGAGAGATTCATTCCAAACAGTCAGTAAACCCTTTGAAAAGCACCAATGCTTCCCATTCAACTGAAGCTGACAGTTTGAAATGAATGACCAGATCAACCCAACACGCACGCACTTATTTGTTCTGAAAAGAAAAGTTTTAGAAAAGCAATTTAAGACAGATGTAAAATCAATAATGGGTAGTTCCTGGAAGTTCTGTTGCCCTGGTATCTAGCACTCTTGCCTGCGCTTCCATTATAAACTTCCTACTCCCTTAAGCTAGTTTATAGTTTGTTGGAGTTTAGCGTTTTTTATTTATTCCCATTAAGGAACCAATTCCTAAACTCTACAGCAAAAGTTTTTCTTGTAGTAAAATTCCATCCCGATTTCATTTCCTAGTAACATAGTTATTAGATGTGTTCTATTTTTTTTTCAATTTGATATATTCTGGGATTCATTTGAAGTATTATGTCAACCTTCAAAATTAAAAATCTTCAAATCATTATTCCTGGAACGAAAATCAAGTGACGAAGCAGTTTGTGATATCATAACCTTTTAATAACATCAACTTTTTATCAAAACTTTTAAAGAGAATTGTACAGGCTCAGCCTAGTTTTTCCTTCAATGTCATAATTATATTATGATTGTAGTTGTCGTTAAATTTGTTTTTTATTTTAGAATTGGAAAAATCTCATTCTGGTATTATTGAAAAATCCTTTAATTTTTAAATTATAATCCAATACATTGAAATTTCGTTATTTTCCACATTTTTTTGTGATAGAGCTCTCGCAGCAGAAGACTATTATCTTTATTTGAACGTTTTTCGCGATATTTAATGTGGTTAACAGCACTCAATAAATTAAGTTACTATCTATACATTAAATCGGTTTTTGTCGATAAAGTCCCAGATATTTTGTGTTTCATTCTACAAATATGAGAGAGGAACAATAAATAAAAGAGAATTATACTGAAATTTGAAATGAAATAGTACAATATTTATAATTTGAAACTTTATTTGCAGAATTCAACTTCTTGATTTATCATTGATTATAATCGGAAATTATTGTACTTTTTGCCAAATTCAACCTTCAGTTAAATTCTTATTTTACTTATAGATTATTTTCTAGTTATTTATATAGTATGCTTTTCCAGAAATAAGGGAAACGTTTTCTTTTACTTCAAATTATACACTTTCAAAATAAAAGTGTTTTCGCGAATTTCCTCTTCAGAATAGCAAATTGATAGATTTTCCACTAGGAGAACTTGTTCACATAATTGAAATAATTTGATATAAAAGTAGTACCTTTTGTTTCAGCAAATTTGATCCACATTTTAGAATACGAAAAAGTTCACTCAGTTGCTTTCTGATATCGAGATGGATTCAAAAAACAATTCTAGTTTTTTAATTCAACAATTCAAGTTATACAGTGAAAACACTATAGCATGTTAACACTCATGAAACTTATCAATTAAACTGAAAACTTACACCTAAAAGCGTCAAAAATAGATAAATTCGTACAATTTTCCATTTAACTTGATACCCACTTGTGAAAAGAATCTGTAATTGAAGTATTGTACTAATTTGATCAATGAATTCTACGTAAGGCCATACCTATCAGTAGGTTTCAAATGAAGATAAATACAATAGTTCTGAAGTGGATAGATAACGCGTAAGTAGGTTGGTAATTTTGCTCTCCAAAAAAGAGACATGACTATGACATAAGAATCCAGTCAAAAATAAAAAAAACAATTACGCCCAAAAATTATGATTTTATTACATCTGTAGAAAAACCTTACTTCGGAGAAAACCTACAGTAATATTATAACATCATCAATTTGTTCATTTTATATGAACAGATTGTTATTTATGTAGAATTGCAACATTTATTATTTGTTCTCTGAAATAATAAACAATACTGATTATCTTACTCCAGATCTTTTTTGTTCTTTCATGAGAAAAAATCATTGAGTTTTGAAGATACAGAGAAGATGTTTTGAAGATGTTTAAATCATAATTTTTGGAAAATATTTAGAAATGCCCTAGTTTAGCATTTTTATATCAACTATATAATTTCTTTACGAGCATAGTGACATTCATTTCTTAAAATAATTTAGCACCATATAGTTGATGATTATATCATTACAAGGAAGTTCAAATACTTGAAAATGATCTTTGAGATTCAACAGATTTCTCAAACATTGTCAATAATATTCTTGAAAGAACATAATCCTGCACTTATTATTTGATAGCAATGCAATCAAAAGTGCATGAATCATGCTTAATTGACAGAGTGACATATTTCAATACTAGTGTTAATTGAATAATTACAGCAGAAACGTGTAATATCGTGAAAAATTAATATTCAGAAATTTTTATGATATATATTGGATATTCATTATTTTTGTAATAATATATTTATTATTATTATTCTTTAATACAAAATAAAATGTATAATCAAATGAAACTGATTATCTTTCATTTTGCAAACAAAAGTAGGATTCATTTAAAAGTTTCAAGTTTTGATTAAAAATTAGATTTCATTGATAGTGTTTTACTCACATTTGTTTCTTCTTCCTTGAATCGAATCCACGAATACATTTGAGTCATTTTGAGTTTCATCTCTTAAAACTATTATAATCGTTCACTTTGTAATTTTCAAAACTTCTGGGTGAAATAAGCATCAATCATTGAAAGTAAAGTTCCACGTCATTCTGTGTTCTGTGCAAGATATTGTGCATAATTTGTACAAAATATTTAGAAAATATTGTTCTACTGTTTGAAGGCACTTAATAGTTCTTCGAAATTATAATTATCTAATATTTCAACCAGGAGTGGTATCCTGGATTTCACGTTGATTCCTTTGAATTTATACCAGTCCGTGAATAGCTCGATAATGAATGCTGAAATGGGAACAAAAATGAAAAATTAATAGGTGACATACAATAAAATAAATATATATGGAATACAATGGAATGAATAGATAACACACTATAAAAGGGTTTGATTAGATATGTATTAGGTAGGGTACTGACCACTGACACGGACACTCTTATTAATCGGAGGTAAATAATATTGCAGTTGGTGGCAAGCTGACAAGTAAGGTCAAAACTGTGTTAATATTTAATAGAACTGACAAGAGTTGAACACGCGAATCATGAATTTTTAATTTATCAAATTGAGGATTAAAAGGGAAAGGATTAATTTATTAATAAATCCATTCATTAACTCCAATGCACTCAAAACTTTAGTTTTCAAATAAAAACTCAAGGTCTAGAAAAAATTAAAACTGATTCAGTCTCTGAGTAAATAGTGAGTTTTTCGCGATACTCCTGAGTTCTGGCTTTGAAGCAATACTCTTCTATTCAGTTCAAAACAAGTTTTTCTGTTAGAAAAATAATTACGAGCTTTAGAATTTTTAACAATGATTGAAAGATTTTTTTAATCTTAATCTATAAAAAGATAAAACAGGGCACATTTCCAATAAAAAATTTATTATTATTAGACCATTCAACGAAAGTCAAAATTAATCTTTACAATTTAAAACTTGAATTATTTATTCATTTATTTATTGGATAAAGCAAACAATACAGTAGTCAAGAAAGAAAAAACAGGCTATTGTCCAAAACTTCTTCAATTTCCTAATTTTGTCTTAAATTATAAATTATTATTTTTTATATTATTCAATTGCATGAATTACTAGTGTCCTTTTTTATATTTTCTTGTAATATTTCCTTTTTTTGCTTAATTCTATGTACAATAATTGAACTTTCAAGTAGCCCTATTGGAATAAATGAATTATAGGCTACTATTTTGTCACAAAGTAAAATTGTGACGGGAAATAGTTAATAATATTATTGAAAGACGCTCGGCTATCAGCAAAGCTAGCCGACCGCGGAGATAAGGAAGGTACCGATGGCGCACCATCTTCCGCGCATCGAGACGATTTCCACCGCCTCTGGCGGCAGCACAACTCCATCCCCTCCACTTTGGGGGAGTATTTAAAGGCCGGACGAGCCCCAGACCGGAGCATTCCGCTCACAACCTTCCTGCTCCTTGTACAGCGGCCCGTTGGCTGCCGTACGTCCCCGACCTCCTGTCCTGGTACAGCGGCCCGTTGGCTGCCGTACGTCCCTAACCTTCCATCTCCCTAGGGCACAGCGGACCGTTGTCTGCCGTCCCTGTCCTCCCATCTCCCTAGGGCACAGCGGACCGTTGTCTGCCGTCCCTATTCTTCCTTTTCCCCAGGGCACAGCGGACCGTTGTCTGCCGTCCCTGTCCTTTCATTTCCACAGGGCACAGCGGACCGTTGTCTGCCGTCCCTGTCCTTCCATCTCCCTAGGGCACAGCGGACCGTGTCTGCCGTCCCTATCTTTCCATCTCCCCAGGGCACAGCGGACCGTTGTCTGCCGTCCCTGTCCTTTCATTTCCACAGGGCACAGCGGACCGTTGTCTGCCGTCCCTGTCCTTCCATCTCCCTAGGGCACAGCGGACCGTTGTCTGCCGTCCCTATCTTTCCATCTCCCCAGGGCACAGCGGACCGTTGTCTGCCGTCCCTATTCTTCCATCTCCCCAGGGCACAGCGGACCGTTGTCTGCCGTCCCTATTCTTCCTTCTCCCCAGGGCACAGCGGACCGTTGTCTACCGTCCCTATTCTTCCTTCTCCCCAGGGCACAGCGGACCGTTGTCTGCCGTCCCTATTCTTCCTTCTCCCCAGGGCACAGCGGACCGTTGTCTGCCGTCCCTATCTTTCCATCTCCCCAGGGCACAGCGGACCGTTGTCTGCCGTCCCTATCCTGTCTGTCCTTCCTTTTCCTACTTCACTGGAGCGGAACCGAGGCCGTAAGGCCGATACAAAATTACATCAAAGTGGTGTCATCAGAGAAGAGAGCGACCTTCACGCCGTCAGAAGCACCAGGAGGTGCTGTTCACGCCAGCTGAGGCACAAAGAAGAAGGAAGAGGAACTTCGACTTGCCTCCTTTCCCCGCCCACATTACGACTGAGCGAAGTCGTCCAGGAGCAACACCTGGGTATCAATCACCCACCTCTGAAGCTACTCAGGGTGTACGTGATAGATTGGCGCCCGCACTTGGGGCACGAGGCAACGAAGTAAGAATCATGAGTGAACAGGGAGAGTCTGATTCAGATGTTCAACACCAGGAGCTGACAGAGGATCAGTCGGTCGAGGACATAAACCCCGAGGTGATAGCCGACCCCAGAGTTTCCTGGATCTATAGATTGAAAAAGAATGAGGCATTCAATCTTCTACAAGATTGGGGCATAGTGTCATCTGGAACACTTGCTGAGTTGAGAAAGTTGTTAGTAGAACAACATAAGAAGATGGCAGTACGTTATCCCAGCCCAAGACCCGGCATAATGAGCGGAAGCAGTGGGGAAACTAAACACTTGGTGACAGGTACCCATACTGAGGTTAGAACCAACATTCACACAAACCCCCTCATGGACCCAGGGGCGGTATGTGACAAAGTAAGAAGCTGGAGACTGTCATTCGACGGCCAACCAGATGCTCCCAGCTTCTTAGAAAGGCTAGACGAGCTACAACAAGCCTATGGGCTCACTGGCAACCAACTACTAGATGCGCTACCTGAATTACTAGTTGGTAAAGCTACTCTATGGATGCGTAATCTTCGTGACCAGTGGAAATCATGGGACAATTTTGTGACAGATTTCAGATCACGCTACTACCCACTTACCTATGAGGAGGACCTCGAGAATCTAATTCAGGCAAGGAAGCAAAAGGAAGGTGAATCGTTTGACGAATTTCTCGAAGATGTACTGACACTCATGAGGCGTCGAGGAGGTTTTACAGACGAGAATAAATTACAGAGAGTGTATAAGAATCTCCTCCCACGGTACAAATTGTATATTCGGCAATCAGACGTTCATAGTATCAACGAATTGGAAAAATTCGCGAGGGAGTATGAACAAATAAAAGCAGAGGAGAAACAGAATAGACAGAATTCGAGAGTTCACATGATTGAGGACACGAAAAAGATTACAAGGTTGAGACAGTTATAACCCCTACTAGTAACAGACCATCTCTTAGTGAGTCTGAACCCATGTGTGGGCAATACAAGAGACCGGGGCACTGGAGATCACACTGTCCCGATATCCCACCATGTAAAAGGAGCGGAAAGAGAGCACTGAAATGTGTCTGTGATGTGCAGAAGGAGAATAAAACTCCGAGCAAGACAGCAGTGATGCGAACGGCACACAGGATTCCTGTGATTGAAGAGTCATCAAGGGACAACAGACTATTCATTACTGTGACAATCGGTGGTAAAAAGTGTCGGGCATTGCTAGATGGTGGCGCTGAAGCTAATTATATGAGTAATGAGGTTTATGAAGTTCTCCAAAAAATAGGGATGATAAGGAAGGTACCAACTCATCACCACGTAATATTAGCTGATGGACGATCTACCCCATTAAATGGGAAGCTGACAACTAATGTAACTATAGGACAAATCACAGTTCCACTAGTGGCGTCTATAATGGAAGGACTTGAACAAGAGTTGCTATTAGGCATGGAATTTATGCGTGAAAACAGGGTGAATATTCACACATTCACGAGAGAGGTAGAGTGGGATCCTCCCCAACTGAATCCTACAAGTCCGCTAATAATGTCGCGATCTCTCTTATTGGGGACTAAGACAACAGCAGTCCCAACAATATCTGCTGTACAATCCGAATCTCAGGACAACAAGGATCGCGACAAAAGGATATTCATGCAGGTTGGTTTGAATGGAGTTGAACTCAATGCTTTGATTGATGCCAGGGCGGAATTGTCATTTATTCCAGAACAAGCATCTTTGGGCAACATAGTGATGGATCACAGGAATGAGATGGATGACTCTGAACGGCGGGCCACAATTCATGCCCCAGCCACCAACACAAGTGGTAACTCCGAGAGGAATGTGGAAAAGACAATACCACACCCCCCTGTCATGGATGTGAAAGAGTCAATACCACCCCCTACTGTCATGGATGTGGAGGAGTCAGTACACTCCCCAACTAATATGGATGTAGAAGAGCAAACACAGTCTTGGACTGTCAAAGATCCCAGACCAGGCCCGTCTAAAAATGAGGATCCAGTGTTGTACCACCGAGTCTCGACACCTGGTAAGCATAAACGGGCCGGCAAGCCACGTATAAAAGTCCGGTTACCAGATGGACAGTGTAAATATGTGCCCGTGGACCAGGCATAGATGATGCTCGTAGTGAGTGGCATACACCTCTAAAGGTGATGCCTGGGAGGTGTACACCTCTTAAGGTGATGCCTAGATGGCTCACGCCTTTTAAGGTGGTGCCATAGAGGGCTCTGAACCCCCCCCCCCCCCAAGTAGGAGTGGGGTGTCACAAAGTAAAATTGTGACGGGAAATAGTTAATAATATTATTGAAAGACGCTCGGCTATCAGCAAAGCTAGCCGACCGCGGAGATAAGGAAGGTACCGATGGCGCACCATCTTCCGCGCATCGAGACGATTCTCTAAAACTATTTATAATCGTTCACTTTGTAATTTTCAAAACTTCTGGGTGAAATAAGCATCAATCATTGAAAGTAAAGTTCCACGTCATTCTGTGTTCTGTGCAAGATATTGTGCATAATTTGTACAAAATATTTAGAAAATATTGTTCTACTGTTTGAAGGCACTTAATAGTTCTTCGAAATTATAATTATCTAATATTTCAACCAGGAGTGGTATCCTGGATTTCACGTTGATTCCTTTGAATTTATACCAGTCCGTGAATAGCTCGATAATGAATGCTGAAATGGGAACAAAAATGAAAAATTAATAGGTGACATACAATAAAATAAATATATATGGAATACAATGGAATGAATAGATAACACACTATAAAAGGGTTTGATTAGATATGTATTAGGTAGGGTACTGACCACTGACACGGACACTCTTATTAATCGGAGGTAAATAATATTGCAGTTGGTGGCAAGCTGACAAGTAAGGTCAAAACTGTGTTAATATTTAATAGAACTGTCAAGAGTTGAACACGCGAATCATGAATTTTTAATTTATCAAATTGAGGATTAAAAGGGAAAGGATTAATTTATTAATAAATCCATTCATTAACTCCAATGCACTCAAAACTTTTGTTTTCAAATAAAAACTCAAGGTCTAGAAAAAATTAAAACTGATTCAGTCTCTGAGTAAATAGTGAGTTTTTCGCGATACTCCTGAGTTCTGGCTTTGAAGCAATACTCTTCTATTCAGTTCAAAACAAGTTTTTCTGTTAGAAAAATAATTACGAGCTTTAGAATTTTTAACAATGATTGAAAGATTTTTTTAATCTTAATCTATAAAAAGATAAAACAAGATAAAAGATTCAAAACAAGTTTTTCTGTTAGAAAAATAATTACGAGCTTTAGAATTTTTAACAATGATTGAAAGATTTTTTTAATCTTAATCTATAAAAAGATAAAACAGGGCACATTTCCAATAAAAAATTTATTATTATTAGACCATTCAACGAAAGTCAAAATTAATCTTTACAATTTAAAACTTGAATTATTTATTCATTTATTTATTGGATAAAGCAAACAATACAGTAGTCACGAAAGAAAAAACAGGCTATTGTCCAAAACTTCTTCAATTTCCTAATTTTGTCTTAAATTATAAATTATTATTTTTTATATTATTCAATTGCATGAATTACTAGTGTCCTTTTTATATTTTCTTGTAATATTTCCTTTTTTTGCTTAATTCTATGTACAATAATTGAACTTTCAAGTAGCCCTATTGGAATAAATGAATTATAGGCTACTATTTAATTATGAATGAACAGTTTGTATTGTTATACCTTTGAGTCTGTCCAAAAATCCAGACGATTTAGTACGTTCAGCTAAAAGTTGATTTTGGTTTTTCAGTATTTCTTTGTATTCAGGCATGAGACATTCAGCTACATTCTCCTCATGTGTTTCAACATCTTTGAGCGCTTCAATGAGTGTACATTTTTTCTCAAGACTTGAGTAGTAGTCGATTTTCGGATCCAGCAAACGAAGCAAACTGTCAATGCTTTCATTATTGATGGCTAGAAAATAAACACAATAATTTTTACAGTTGCTAATAATAGTGAACTATAGAACTACATTATTATTAATCATCATAGTATTAATGATTAATGAAATAAAACTTGGAGAATGATTATGTAGATTTATTTAAGAAGGGGAAAACCAAATAGACAGGGCTTGGAGAATAACTGAAAATAAAGCAATCTATAATAAAATAGAACCAGCGACTAGTAATAACGAGATAAAACTATCTGGGCTATAGGGATAAAACTATCAGGGATGAACAATCAGAACTACAAGACTTAATCTATTTCGGACTATGTGTAACCTTATCAGAATTTGGGAGAGGAATAGCACAAGGTTGCCTTTTTTTTCTCCCCCTATCATTTTGATGATAGACTTTGTATGAATCAATAAAGAATAAAGAATAAAGGATAAAGAAAGAATAAAGGACTAAAGGGATAAAACTATATTTATTCTTAAGAATCTATCAAGAACTTTACGAAACGGAATCAGCATTAGAACAATTGAAAAGCTGTGCAATTATAAAATATCAGACAGATTAAAATCGGAGAATACTTAATGAAATTTCATTACACTTTTGCAGCTCCGGTCTTGGGTTCTATTCCCATTTTACCAGGTATTTTTGTATTAATAACAAGGTAAAACTAATAAGGTTGGTATCATGGAAAAGAGATGAGGCAACAATATATAACTGGTGAATACGATTCTTTAGTATTTCACTAAAAAATGACTGTGAAAGTTCTACAGACTTCAACACATTGCTTTGTTGCCTATATAGACAGATTTTCCCGCATTGTTGTGTCAATAAATTGTTGAATAAATTAAATGAAGTACTCTTTTTACCTCACAGAGACTGAATTGATGGATATGAAATTTATATAATATACTCTTTACAATAAAATATGAAGACGTTACATCATATGATCTTCTATAATCTAATAATGAAATAAAATAGCCCTCGACATTAGATCTGTATAATCTAAAATGATATAATAATTAAATGGGCTAAGTTTTAAAGCATAACTGTCCTTAGAGCTAATTGTTTGTAATGTAATTGTTTGAAGCATATACTATTGATTCACTAAGCATCAGTGCCAAATCTAACTAGCATTCTGTACTATAACTGATATCTTAACTATCACTGACTTCTAACTAGCTTTCATTTGACATTTTCAAAAAGATGACATTTGACATTATTTTATCATGCTACATCATCAATAACAAATAATTTTTATTACTAAACAGAATCATCATGAACTATGAACTAATGAGAGGTACTCACAACTTGAAATATCCAGTTTAATTTTTTTCTTGGTAGCTTCCTTCGTCAATACATCTTTCAAAATCGAAATAGTGCAGATGTTGTCAGACTGAAACTCAGCTTCACCCTTGCTGAAATAGGAAATTGAAGTTTGGAAGTCGTTATTTTTTTCGTGAAACACTGACCTAAGATAAGATTCAATAGAAAAATAGAAAGCTTGGGAGAATCGAATCTCTCAACAGGAAGATTGACTAGCGACCCCCTGGGTTTAAGAACTCGCTCATGAACTGTTGTGTTGATCTCTGAGTTCCACAAATTGTAATTATACAGAGTTGGTGAGAATTATTAGGGAAACAACTAAATATATCCTTTATAAGTATAATATTACAGTAGCAGGTTCAATGGGAATCCTATTCCAATTGGAGAAAAGGTTTCAAAAACTTTTGTCTGCCATCTTGGATCCGTCATATGGATCCAACTTCATTTCGAATCCAGATTCATTTTGAATCCAATTTCATTTTTTCAAATGGGAAGGTGGTCATGTGATACATGATCGATATCTCAAACCGTTTCAATGATCTCAATATTTGACGGTACTAATAAATGATACAAAAATGAAATGAATAAGTACGGTAACTATACATTGAATATAATAATCAAGTGTTAGTGAACATAGTAGTGTCTACTCACATTTCAACACTTTGAACAAAAAAAATTGTCATAGCAACTGCTATCACAAGTAATATTCAAGGTATCTATACTCTGTCCAAATTGTCATGAGCTCTGAAGGATTTGACCGACCCTCCTACTACTCACACACACAAGCGCAGTCTCCTTTTGTGTGTGTGAGTAAAGGGACGGTCTGTCTACCTGTATACTACGTAGTATACATGGTATATCAATGGCGCAGGTAGGCCGGGCGTGTGTGCCTGCGCGTGGGGGAGCGAAGGTCGGCTTAATATTTCAGCGCTCATGCCAATTTGGACAGGGTATAGGTACCTTGGTAGTATTAATTACGTGTATGTTACAGATAGGCAGACATGCGTTAACGGAAGCGAGTTAATATAGAACTTATAAATTAATGTTGTGTATTATTCAGCTGAAATCATGTGTCGGCGCATAAAGTCTGTCTGTGTGACAACTTCCAAATAATAGCATCAGCTTCTTTTAATGAATGGAAAAATTACAGAAATAACATGCAAATAATTCCAGCTGACTGATAAATCGAACCAAATTTTTTCTTATGCACTTTCAATGATATTTTTATATCCTGAAGAAGGACGAAGGAGTGAGTCAATTTTAATGTCCAACGAACTTAACCTGTGAAAAGGTTCGAAGAGTTCGTGTTCAAAATTTGAAACTAATTGATCAATTCTCTCTTAAGTTCTTGTCGAACATACAAACAGACAGAAAACGACTTTGGGCTCTAGTAAGTCAAAAGTAAGAACTTCCCTAACGCTCGTTCAATAAAGACTCTATAGAAGTTATAAAAAACAAACAAACTGAACATTGGGGAAATATACCTTCATAAAGTGATTATTTATGGAATAGACTATAGATTTAATATAAAACTATAAATAATTCATAGTTACCTGTAACTGCAGCGGAGTAGTGAGCCAACAAAAGTTGATTCAAAGATAAGAACTGCTGGATCGGAAAGAGGAACTTTCTCTGGAACCTCGGGCAAACAGAACGAGATCCAAGCATGCATTTCAGCCAGGCTGAAGCCTCCCTTCAGAGAAAGAACGTTGTATGGCCTGAATACAAAAAACATAGAAATTAATAGAAGAAAGTCAAATACAACACATGAAATTCCATATACCTCGTCAAATTCATGATTAAACCTCAGTTCTGAAATTGAGTTCAGTTTTAAAGTTACCTCAGTTCTAAAAGTAACCACATTCTCAAAATCAGATCTATTATTAGCCTCTTTTCAGAGACAGTACGTTGTAGGGCCTAAATAATATAGTAAATAAAATATAGATAATAAATAAATGCCATAGTAAATACTATAAATGAATACAATAAATATAATATAAATAAATACTATATAGTAAATAAAAACTATAGTCCGTATAATATTACTTTTTACTTGAAGGGACATGCGCAGCAAAGAAAAGTAGAATACAGAGGCGCGATGTTGCCGTTCTAAAACGGCCAGCGTAATCTTATTTCTTGTGAGTGTTCCTGTGCTCATGATCCACAAACCAAGTTTCATGGATGCACTGAGTTGACTGAGTCTAATCGACAAATTGTCAACTGTGCTTCTACCTATGACTCTATTAATCACTGTGATTGGCTCATCTCCCTCCATTTCTCTGCGCCGCATATTCCTCCAAGTCAAAACTAATATTCTGTATGGACTATAATAGAATCGCATTAGACACTACACATGGAATTCGAGATGTCGCACCAAATTTATCATTAGACCTCAGTTTAGAAATGTATCTGTTTTGAAAGTACTGTAACTTCATTCTCAAAATCAGTTAATCCTGAATCCAATTTGCTACCTAACGATTTGGCAACTGTTCTGAGCTAGAAAAGGATAGATCTATCTGCGATGTCCAATGACAAAGATGGATAGACAAGGATAGCAAACTAATTAATATTGAATTGAACTGAAAAATTTAAATGATAATCGGATGCATACTTTCAAACTTGGATCTCATTATAAATTCTTGCATTTCTATTCAAATTCTGAAAGAAATTGATGAATCTGTTTAATTTTTCAAGTCATTATTTAAAAGTTAAAGAAAAAATTATTGCTAAACATAGTTAATCATTTATGGCTTTTATCTTCTTCTGCTCTCATAGTTTGTTTTTGAAGGCTGCCTTTATAACGTAAATCTCACTATAAAGTAGACAGTTTAATAGAGTTGATTGTTGCGAGCAGATACGATAAGAAAATATTCCATGGTACAGATCATTTATGTTCCAAATTTCAAGCCGATTTTTGTTAACTCAAGCCGATTACTGACAACTTCTGTCTATTATTACTGTTTTGGCTGGGTCAGAGTATAAGAACGGCACAGTATGAAAGACTACAAGAGTCACATAGCTTCACAAAAAAGAACTACTAGGACTATCGGTTTCAGTTAACATTGGAAATTGGAAGATAAACGGCCTATACCATAGGAAATCTTCTTGTGCTATATTTTCTCTAGCAGATACCTAGTCACATAGCTTCACAAAAAAAACTACTAGGACTTCAGTTGACATTGGAAATTGGAAGATAAACGGTCTATACCATGGTATATCTTGTTGTGCTATATTTTCTGAATGCAGATACCTTGTAGTATCGAAGTTGTGAGAGCGCGTGTGTAGCGAGAGGAGTTTGATGGGGTAGTGTCTGAGCTGACAGCACTTGGGCTGCACCAGGGGGGTGATGTAGGCCACCAGGGTGCCTTGCTGCCCCTCCTCCGTGCGGAAGCGAAGCTCCAGTCGAGTCGTGTTCATCTGGCAACGGTAGGTCGCCAACAGTTTGTTTTCACTCTGCAAAACAAACGTCAACAAAATTAATAATAATAGTATCGAATAGCCTGGCTAGCTCAGGTCTGGTTTCAGAGTTTTCAGGTCGCACCTGATCTACTTCAGGGCCTCTAAATAATCACTTAACGACTGCTTTTTAGGTACCAGTAGCCGGGACCGACTGCATAACGTGACCATCAGAAACACGGGAGTGGCCCGAGAAATATATCTTGGGATTCGAACCCTGGCCTCTGGTTTACAAAGCCAGCATCTAAACCACTCGACTACGGCCACTCTATAGGTTCTGTATTGTGGAAAAATTTGAAATAAACAGTGGTTGATAATTTATTGTTTCGTTTCCAATATATTTCTAATACTGAACTCCTGTGACTCTATCAATAACATAATTTGAAACATATCCTTTGCAGTAAGCCTATAAATAATATCGACGTTTTTAAATGCAGAATATAAAATATAATCGTTTTTTTATTAAGAATATGTTCATAAAAATGAATTTACTGTTTTCATAGTATGAATGTGTTCAGTACTTTTTGGTTTGTGAACGAATCTTTTTTTATTCATTGAATTCATCTATAAGTTGATTTTACTGATCTAGCTACTACTATTATATATTTATAAATGAGTACTGTACTAAAGACGAATGTACAAAACAAAAGACAGACAGACAGACAGGAAAAAATCTTTCCCAAGGTGTTCGAATGTTGCAGAACACATAGACGTCCATCTGTCTGCATATGTCTGCTCACGTCTGCATGGAGACGTTTGATTTTTTCTCCGTCTGTCTGCAGCTGTGTGTTTGCCTAAAGGCTGGCCACTAACGTAGCGCTTCACAGTCATGTTCTATACATCTGTACAGTCGAAAACCAGAAATAAGTTTTTGTGGCTTTGACTAAGGTCTGCCTACGAAATTGGCTTGGTTTTAGGTTGGAGGTTCACGATTCTCTCTTCATTGTTTATTTTATCGTTGCTCTATTCGAGGCTGTCTACGTTTCTTCCTTCATTGTTTATTTCGTCGCTGCTCTATTTTAGGCTAACTTATTTTTATAGCATTTATAATGTTGAAGTAGGTTTGTTGTTGTGCTTAGTTTTCTGTTTGTAAACTGTTCATGTCAACGACTGATGAACATATCATAGAGTTTGTGTGCTCTTTCGGGTCAGATGTACTCGAAGCTCGAAGCCTGTTCATCTGACAGTGCAACGTTACGTTAGTAGACAGCCTCAAGGCGAACGCACACAGCAGCTGACAGACAGGAGAAATATCCCTCCCTAGATTATCGAATTTTACAACGCATAGCGAAGTCCGCCTGTCTGTCTGCTCGAGTCTGCATGCAGATGTTGGATTTTTTCTCCGTCTATATGTTTCTGTGTACCTGCACCTTTAGTGTTTCATTTTACAAGATATTGAGTAACCCTACAAGGTACAATACACATGATACTCATGATGTGACTTACTGAGTTATGACAAGAGCTGTAACTAACGACCGCCGAATTCTTCTCGACATCGAGCAGCACAATGGGCACATCACTCTGCAGCAGCACATTGTCGATAGCAGTCTGCACCTCCAAGTTGAGCTGATAGATGGCGTCCTCCTTGCTCAGCCACATCTTGTCGCAGATAGACAGAAAAGGAATAGTGGAGAAGCCGGGCGAGTCTTCCTGTGTGGACGATTCATACTTTTCGCGTTCCTTCATCACCTTCTGTTCAAGGTCATCGACCTCTGCACGCAGTTTGATGATTTTCAGCTTATCGTCATTCGTCAGTCGGACGACTTTCGAGTTGGCGCTTGTCGTGTCGCCGCTCACTTGTTTCTCCACTACGGCTGTCGTCAGGCCGAAGAACCATCCTAGAAAACATTTTTTTTTCAATAATTATATAGGCTAAATAAAAAAAAGAACACAAAAATATATATCTAGGCTATACTTTTATGAAACATAATTATAGTACCCTTTAAAATTAATAAAACAAGAATATAAATTGTAACGTAGCTACTAGTTTCGGTAATCACACCATCGTCAAGTTATAAATGTTTACTAATAGTTTTGTTAAGCTGGGTTTACACCGAAGTTATTAACAAAATGTTAATAACTTAATTCTTATAGATTGAACGGAACTTGACAAACACATATGTTTATCATGTGTATTATAAGTTATGCTCAATCTAATAGAATCTATAAGGATTATGTTATTAACATTTTTTTTAATAACTTTGGTGTAAACGCAGCTTTATTTTAATAACATCTTCAAGTGAACTACTTTAGCAGATGCCCTTATCTATCAACTGATTTGATATTTTTTAGTTTTAAAATTTTCTAGTAGTTACGAAACTAGTAGTAACGTTACAATTTGTATTATTGTTCTATCATTTTATTAATTTTAAAGGGTACTATAATTCTATTTCATAAATACAAGAAAGTAGCCCTGAATTCATAAATTTGAAAAATATGGAACTACCAAGAGTTGTAAATCAATTAGAATATTTAAAGCTCTAGACTATACTATATAATTATAAAGGAAAGAATAGGCCTTGCAAACAGTAGTTTGAGCAGAAATCCCGAGATTCATACGTCGATATGGAATAAAACGTTACTGTATAATATAATATATAGCCTACCTAGGATATACTATGAATATAAATTGAAGAATTGGCTTATACATGTACGGGATACGAAATACATGTTTGACGCATCATCATTTCTGAACTTCTCAACTGATTAACTTGGAATTTTACTTACATGAAGATTAAAACACATTAATCTATACTGTATTACATAATATAGCTCAAAATGTATGTGTTTTTATAGAATTATTTTGTGAGTTTGAAGTTTGTTTCATGTTTTTACGAAATTTTTATTATCAATCTATCTAAATTTTGAAGTGTTTGTTTTATTCTGATTTGTATATTCATATTGATGATTTGGTGTATAGGCCTAAATTGAAATGGACATAGCCTACATAATATTTGGTCAATTTAAGACAATATTTGGAAATTGAAGAAGTTTTGGGCAATAGCCTGTTTTCTTCTTTTCCGACTATTTTATTGTTTGCTCTGTCCAATAAATAAATGAATAAATAATATAAATGAAGGAATTGGCTTATACATTTACGAGATACAAAGTACATGGTTGACGCATCATCATTTCTGAACTAATGAACTAATTAACTTGAAATTTTGAATAAAGACTGGAACACATTAGTAGTATAAAAAGGCCGGTCCTGGCACACAAGTGTGCCAGAACCGGCCTTTACCTCAAGGTCGTCCAGGCCAACCACCCCTAACCTCAAGGTCATCCAGGTCAACCACCCTAACCTCAAGGTCATCCAGGTCAACCACACCCACCCTCAAGGTCATCCAGGTCAACCACACCCACCCTCAAGGACATCTAGGTCAACCACACCCACCCTCAAGGTCATCTAGGTCAACCAAACCTAACCTCAAGGTCATCCAGGTCAACCAAACCTAACCTCAAGGTCATCTAGGTCAACAACACCTAACCTCAAAAAAAAAAAAAAAAATCACACCTGGACTATTGTATCTATTGCATATAAAAAGATTAATAGGAGTATTGAGTTCCCGGGAAATTGATATAGATAATTTGCATCGCATATCCTGTTTTAATTTTGATAAGAGTGAAAGGAATAAACACTTCATAATAGAACAAATTCACATCTGGACTAGAGTTCACAGGAAATGATTTACACCACATATATCCTGCTTTTATCTTTATTAGATGGAAAGGATATGCGGTCAAGAAGTGGAGCAATTTCTAGAACAGGAAACCATAAACAGCTTTACACACAAACTAAATAAATGGGAAAAAAGGGAAAAAAATTGGACATTGTGTCTTGTGCAGTCATGCCACCAGTACGTGGGTGATTTTCGTGTAGTAATGAGATCACACCAGATGAATATGTCCATGGTAGACCTACTAGATCAAGATGTCCATGGGAGACTCTAGATCAACATGGCCATGCTGCTCTAAAGATCAAAATGGCATTGAAGATAGATATTTTCAATGACTCCCACTCCATGTTCAGACATGACATATGAACATTCTCAATGACCCTCACTCCTCCTGTCATATGGACCATCATGTCTGTATGGTATAATTGGGTCATCCACTCAGTGGTCAGTCAGTCAGTTCAATTACTGATCAGTTACTGATCAATCACTGTTCAGTCACTGTTCAGTTACTGTTCAGTCACTGTTCAACTGTTCAGTTACTGTTCAGTCACTGATCAGTCACTGTTCAGTTACTGTTCAGTCATTGAACAGTGACTGATCAGTAATTGAACTGACTGACTGACCACTGGTGGGCGTGGTCATTGGTCATATGACCGGGGAGGTGGAGTGGGTTCGTTGAAACAGCCTTCATTGAAAGCATAAAAAGATGATTTCTTACCTATATGAACTCGGGGCCCTGAACTCAGGGCTCTGAACTCCAGACTTCTGGACTCTGGACTCTAAACTCTGAACTCAAATGTCCTGCATCGTTGAAAATGTCTGTCAACGAGATAATACCATGACTATGTAGTTCCTCCTCCTCAAGCCCAATCACTGCATCCTGCAGACATAGCTCACTGTTTGACAACATGTCACAGTAGACTGAGAAAAAGTGGAGGGGAATACAACAAAAGATGAGTCATCTAAAAGTACAAAAGGGGAAGGCAACCACTATCAATGATCATTCTTCAATCATGGTGGCTACAAGCTTGTACCAAGCAGTGCTCTACCTTGTGCTAGCATTGGATTCAAAGTATAGGACACAGGAATTTCTCACTTCAAGGGAGCACGGACTGGATACATCAAACATCTGTCATATGCAACAGTGCCTGCTAACATCAGGGATTCCTGCTCTATGTGGTAATCAGTCAGCAATCGATCAAATGTACATCGATATCAGAGACTGGTACATGAATATGGCTGGGGAACGAGCTGTGGAGGGATCTCTCTGCAAACGAGTCCACTGCTCATACAATCTGCACACATGTCTTCACCCTACATTCACATTGCAGGACTTTTTGGAAGCGGTTGTTGCAAGGTCAGTCAAGGTCTGTGCACCGTACTGTGAAGAACAAGCATCCATTGTTATTACTACTCCAGTGAGTACTGCAACTGTTACAACAACTCTTGCTGCTAGCATCACAACTACTCAAGCTAGTACTACTCCAACTAGTACTGCTGCTACTACAACTCCTAACACTGTGCCATACCCAGTAACAACATCAGCCTGCAGTGGAGCAAGCAGATATGTGTGAGTGTGGAGACTGTCTACTAGTAACCAGCAACCAATGGATTGTGCAACCATTTCTGAAGTTTGGAGATAAGGACCTGCCTGAACCGTTTGGAACGGCTCAAAACTTCTTGAAGACAATGACATACATCTTCCACGATGCTGAAGTATCAAGCTGCACCGATCTATATGAGGGAGCAGTCATCTTGAAATTCATGTTCGGCAGAGGATTTTATGAAATAAGCAATCGACTAGGAGATTTGTATCACTACATAGTTCTTCATATATTGGACTGAAATATTATCTTTGTGCACTATATTTATATATTTTCATGCATACACTGTAAATAAACATTGAGTAATACCACAATTGTTACACATTTTATTCCATACAACCTTCAACTTCTAGAGTAAGCATAAGGTGTGAGATAAAGCATAAATTACATCCTATACTGTTAGTCATCCAATACAATAGGAATCATCCTACTCTGATAAACTTATCTTTATGCAGGAAGTTGGTTAATCATGACTTCCGCCAACATCATGGTCTGATGAACTTGTTGCCTGTATAAATGCTTATTAACAAATTCATATCACCATTATGGATAAGACAGCGATAGCGCGAGAGCTGCACAGACAAGCTCGTCGGAATTTTCTGACAAGAAAGGTTATAGTCAAAGGTCTTGACGATCTCTATCAGGCTGACCTTGTTGAGATGATACCGTATGCTCGACATAACAAAGGTTACAAGTACATTATTACAATCATAAATTGTCTCAGTAAGCATGCATTTGCTATACCAATAAAAAATAAGTCGGCTGATGAAGTGGTTAAGGCAATGCAACCTATATTTGTAAAACATCCAATGAAAAATCTACAGATCGATGATGGTAAAGAGTGGTTCAATACAAAATTCCAACAACTTGTGAAACAGTATAATGTGAATCATTACTCAACTAGATCAGATAAGAAGGCATCTATAGAGGAACGCTTCAACAGAATACTTAAACAGTCAATGTGGATCAAGTTCACTGAGCGAGGAACCTATCGTTGGACAGACATTCTAACCTCACTTCTCAAAGAGTATAATACCAAGATTCATCGAACAATAGGTATGAGGCCAGTAGATGTGCAGAAGAAGCATGAGAAAGTGCTGCTTTCCAGGCTTAGCAAACAAAGACGAGAGTATAAGGATAAGTTGGATAGTAAACTGAAAAACAAGTTCTATCCTGGTCCTGGTCAAAACATTGAGCCAGGCGATAAGGTGAGAATCAGCAAGTATAAAAAGACTTTTGACAAGGGTTATCTAGCCAATTGGACAAATGAGCTGTTCACAGTAACACGTGTACGTCACACAGTACCTGTAACATATGAATTGGAAGACTATAGAGGTGAACCCATTGAAGGAGGATTCTATTCTGAAGAAATTGTAAAGACAAAAGTGCCCAGTGTTTTCGAAAT
Source organism: Nilaparvata lugens (assembly GCF_014356525.2). Classification (NCBI taxonomy): domain Eukaryota; kingdom Metazoa; phylum Arthropoda; class Insecta; order Hemiptera; family Delphacidae; genus Nilaparvata; species Nilaparvata lugens. Next base: position 22,558,377 of record NC_052515.1, read on the forward strand.
TGAAAAAGTGTTGAGGAAAAGAGGAAATAAACTGTTGGTACACTGGAAAGGATATAGCTCCAGTCACGACTCATGGATTGATAAGAACGATCTTGTGTAAGATGAAACAAGTTGTGCAACAGAAAAACCAGTTTAGAGTTATCGATTTTGACAAAGTGATTAGGGGGTGTGGCTTGGTGGAAATGGATACAAAGAAAAAGCGTCATGGACCATTGTTCCCCAACCATATGAGATGTATTATGTGTGGACCTTCAGGGTGTGGTAAGACAAACCTACTATTCAACATGCTTTTCCATCCAAATGGAATACACTTTTCAAATATACATCTTTTTTCAAAGACTACATTTCAGTCCAAGTACAAGTTACTTAAAACCATCATGCAGGGACTAGGTGATGAGATGGAATATGTAGAGTGTGATACAAGTGAAGAAATACCCGACCCGCATGAACTGCCTGCCAATTCAATAATTATTTTTGACGATGTGATTTGTGAGCAACAGGATGCCATCAGGAAATACTTTAGTGCAGGCAGACACAGTGATGTCGATGTTTTCTATCTGGCACAGACCTATAGCCGCATTCCAAAACAGCTGATTCGTGACAATGCAAACTTTCTAGTCATGTTTCAACAGGATGAGCTAAACATGAAACACTTGTACCGAGATCATGTCGGCGCTGACATAACCTTTGATCAGTTGAATGACATGTGTAACAAGGTTTGGTCATCAGCTGCACATGCATTCATTGTCATTGACCGCTCATCAGGAAAGAATGCTGGACGCTACAGAAATGGTATCGACACCTATTTAGTTGAGGTGTAAGTCTAGTAGAGTATCAGTCTGTTATTGTGGGGCAAGCAGGATGGTTAGACCTCATCAGAAGACATTGGAGGTAGCTTCTACCATCAAAGAGATTGCAAAGCTAAGACGTAACATCAAGAGAAAGCATAAGGAGCTTACACTTGGAAGAGAATTGACAGAGGAGCAACATGCAAAACATTTCAAGCCGCTAACTGAACCACTGGAAAAAATTATTGAGACTCTTCAGATTCCTACAGCACAGCAGCAACCACCTCCAGCTCAGCAACAAGCACCTCCAGCTCAGCAACAGCCACTTGCTCAACCATTAGCAGAACAACATCAGCTTATACCGCCTACACCGCCAACAACACCAATCCGACCCAGGCATGTTCAACGTCTATTACAATCACAACTAGAAGTTGTTGAGGAGCAGGAGGAGCAGGAGGAGGAGTCACCAACCTATGAATCATTTGGAGAAGCAGCAGGCTCCACTCCGGCTCCAAGTACTTCAGCAGTTGCAAGAAAATTATTGTCTGAGGCTAGGAGTGATGATGAGGAGGATGAGGAGGAAGAGGAGGAGGATATTGAGGCAGTGTTGAATAACAGCAGTCCTAAGGAAGTGTACAACATTTATACTCAAAGTGGATTGAGTGGAACTAAAGTGGGTCCATATGTTTATAGAGCAATGTTGAATGATAGTAGTGCAGATACTACATTTGGACCAAGATTAGTTGGAAACAAGTACTATTTGGGTAGTAGACGTCTAACCTTTGGAAGTAATGGCTCAAAGATTGAACTGACTGACCCTACAGATGAAGAACATAAAATGATTTTTGATGCAATAGCCGGACTATGTGAGCTGATTTTCAAAAAGAAGCCTAACAATCAACTTGTCACATCACCTGAATCAAATGCATACAAACACATTCTGTATTTGACCAATTTGTATAGGGAAAACTATGACCCAGTTGGACGTATTATAAACTCCAATGATGCCAAGTACAAGAAGACAATTTACTCACTGATAAGGCATGGTAAGCATAGTGGGAGAGGACTGGTGACACCATTTAATATGGTGGCAAACAATCAAACTAAGATTGAGTACGTCTACTACAATGATCCCAACGAACTTGTGGACAGGTTGAAACTATTGGATCAGTCCAAGGCAGTTGGCAACACTGGACATGAGAATGAAATCAATTCAATTTTAGAAGAGTTGGTAGAAGGTGGCTACATAGTTGCTAATCCTGCATACTAGTTTCACTATATAAGAGACATTGCTTTGCTTATGTATAGCAGTCAAGTCATGGATTCCATAGGAAACATTAATGCTCGCTACAGGCGTTTGACCAATTTGGGAAATCCACGTGCTGACAGGGATGCTGTCAACTTTTCAACATGTAGAGAACTGATTTCAATGTGGCTACCAAAGACAAGGGACAATACCACATCACAGGTATTTACAAGTCTCAATGATTCAATACTTACTGATATGATGGATCCAATTAAGCCTACTGATGGAGTAAACAATCGATATCTTGAGAAGAGGCTGATTGAGTTTGCTGGTAAAATGTTTTCATTGTATTTAGACATTGTGTTAGATCCGGAAAATACTAAAACTATGAAGGGATTGCCACCTAATGAAATGAAGAAACGTTTCATAGATCTTATGAGATTACTGGAACCCCCTCCTACAACACCACCTGAAACACCATTGCCACCCGCACAAACATTGTCTACACCAAAAAAAGTATAAAACCAGCTGCTAAAACCGTTAAGAAACATTAGATGGCTGGATGTAAGAGAGAGAGGAAGTACCGGGGAAGGGGGGTACTGTCATCAATTGCAAAAGTTGCAGGTTCAATAGTTAAAAAGAGTGCTGGAAAATTGGTGAACAAGGCAATTGACATTCAACCTGTTGAACTTCACATCCCTGGTTACCAGTACTGTGGACCAGGTACAAAGCTAGAGAAGCGGTTGGCACAAGGCGATCCCGGTATAAATAGTCTTGATCGAGCCTGTAAGGAGCACGACATTGCCTACTCCAAAAATAGTGATACAGCGAGCAGAGCAGTAGCAGACAACATTTTGGCAGATCAAGCTTGGAGTGTGGTAAACTCTTCAGATGCAGGAGTACTTGAGAAGGCTGCAGCACTAGCAGTCACCAACATCATGAAGGCTAAGGCAAAGTTTGGGGGAGGAGCAAGAAGTTGTAAGAAGAAGAATTCTAGGAAAAGTCGGCACACATCGTCCAAGAAAGGTAAAGGACTTTATCTAAGACGTCAGCAGACATCATCCAAGAAAGGTAAAGGACTCTACCTGAGACAACAGCGCAGGACGCAGGGAAATGGGGCACGTCGCCGTCAATGTGGCGGCAAGAGAAGATGGTAGTTGCCCTACCTGATCAAGCCCTCACCGATGCTGATCTCTACAAGTATGCATGTCGACTGAAGCTAAAGCACTTTCGAGGAGTGTTTATGCGGGATGCTCTACCATTGAATGGGCCCTGGAGGAGAGAATGCGGCATTATCAACCTGGACACCAGCACTGGAGCTGGCACACATTGGGTGTGCTATGTGAAGAAGGATGATGTGTCTCACTACTTTGATGGATTTGGCAACCTGAGACCGCCACAGGAGTTTATCAACTATATGCATAAAGGACTGGAGCCAGCATCGAGGATTGAGTACAACTATGATCAGAAGCAGGAAGATCTTTACTCACACATCTGTGGGCATTTGTGTTTACAATTTTTGATTGATGAAAATAAATAAATAATGATTCACTATCTCTCTTGTACATTATTTCCATCCCTATAAATACCGAGTGTAGGCTGATTGCTACTCATTGTGCAACTGTATGTTGAGCAGGCAACAACAATGATGCTATGTTTTGGAGGTAGGACATCAATACTAAAGAGTGACTTTTATCCACCACTTGATGTGAGCAGTGGTGAATGGGAAATTGGTCTGATTAGCTTTACAAGTTGCAACTCAATACCTAATATTGAGGAAGGTTTCAATAATGTACTACATTTTTATGCAAGTAATAGAATTTCTAAGAAGGGTGTTACTAGTGCAGAGATAACACATGATGAGCTTCGGAGTATGGCTAAAGCAAGATTTGAAGAGTATTGGAGCGAGGTGCTTAAACATCAGAAGCATAAACCTGGCAAGTCTGATGATGATGAGGATGGTACAGTATTGCCTAAAAGGACTAAAAGGAGAATGCCAGCTACTACTGTTGACAAGGAGGATTTGGTTCTGCATCAGGTATCATTACCAACAGGTAGCTTCGAATTTTCTACAATTACTGACTTGCTTGCACAAAGGCTGTCGGAAAATGATGTTGATTTCCAGGTGACTGTAGATCCATCAACCTTAAAGTGTATAGTTTTGAGCAGTGCCAAGCTGGATTTACGACCACAAGATTCAATAGGGAAACTGTTGGGTTTTACCAATACCCAGTTCATAGAGCCCAACACATCTACTAGAAGTGATAATACTGTACAAATCAGTCGGCCTAATGTGATATGCATCACCTGCAACATTGTGACTGGATCTTACTCTAATGGAATTACAGATCACGTGATCTATGAGTTTTACCCAAACGTTGATCCAGGGTATAAAATGGTGGTGACTGTGCAGAATGTAATCTATTTACCTATAGACATCAAGCAGATTGGTAGCATTACACTGCAAGTAGTCGATGAGTACGGTTGTCTTATAAATAATAGAGGCAAGGAAATAAATATTGCTTTACATTTGAGACAACGCAAGTGAAATGGTGTTGTTATTTGAAAAGTGGAATCAAGGATTGGATATGGAGGCTGCAGTCCATCCTCCTCCTTCTTCTCTCCATCATCATCATCCTCCCTCGCCTATAAAAGAAGATAAAAGGAAAGAAAGATTCATTCAGCATTCAACCTTGACAAGGTTAACATCTAGGAGCATCAAGTATTTGCAAGAACAAGGCTGTCAAGTTATACAATAGAAGAAATGGGAGTTTTGGATGTGACACGACAAGGACCTTCGTCAGACGATAGTATCATTGGCTATGACTATCATTCTCATGCCCCCTATACCACAAGCTTCAATGCCAATGATGAAGTGAGGATACCAATCCAGCAACAGGACATTTACACACTACCATCGGAGAGCTATCTACATTTGGAGTATACTGTGACTGGAGCTGCCAACGCTGCTGTGGCCGGAACTCCATGTGTCTCTGGATTCTTTGCCAATCTGTTTTCAGAGATACGCTATGAAATCAATGGTGTGGAGGTGGACAGCATACGTAATCCAGGTATCACCAGTCTGATGAAGATTGCTATGACATTCGAGTGAGATGAACGCAGCAAGATGGAAGCGCCGGCTACAAGTTTAGTTCAACCACTGGTTTTGCTAATTTTGCTGCAGATGGTACAAAAATGGATGTACCTCTACGATACCTGCTAGGTTTTGCTGAAGACTATAGACAGATTTTACTCAATGTGAAACAAGAGCTGGTGTTGAGAGTCAATCCTAATTTCAATGACTGTGTGAATGTTGCTGCTGCCAAGCTTTTATGGAGAATGCCATATTTAGAAGTGGCTGATGATGTAAGAATGCGTCTGCTACAGATTGTGCAGAATGACACACCAATCAGTATACCATTTCGACATTGGGAATTGTACGAGTACCCAACCTTGCCGCAAAGTATAAAACATACATGGACTGTTAAGTCAACAACTCAGCATGAGAAGCCACGCTACATTGTAGTTGGCATGCAGACTGCAAGACGAGGTTTAGCAGCAGCTAACAGTTCAAAATTTGACAAGTGTAGTATAAAGGATATTCGAGTGTTTTTAAACAACAAATACTACCCGTATGAGAGCATTGATGGTGATGATAATCGCATCTACAACATGTATGCAGCTTTCAATGGAGTCTACAATCATGATAATGCTTGCTCATCTAAACCTCTGCTTGAAACAGGAGCTATAAGCACTGATAATATAATGTTGTTTGCTTTTGATTGCTCCCGCCAAAATGAATCACTCAAAACTGGAAGTATCGATGTGAGGATTGAGTTTGAAGCTACTGACAACATACCCGCCAATACATGAGCCTACTGCCTAATGATTCATGAGATGACTAAACAGTATCGGCCATTGACTGGTCTAGTACAGTCAGCATAGAGAGAATATAAAATACTTATGATCTGGATTGTGCAGTTCATTCTTATGTGGAGCATTGAGTGATACAGTCATGTTCAAGTCGGCTACTGTTACCTTCTCTACTAAGGAAGATGAAGAGATAAGTGAAGGAGAGGATGTGTTAGACAAATCGTTGATGAAGGATGATTCTACAAGTACTACAGACCTACATACTGCTTCTGATGATGGCGTGGTATTTGAGGACTGTAGTGGAGATGACAATTTTACCATACAGACATGATGGTCCATATGACAGGAGGAGTGAGGGTCATTGAGAATGTTCATATGTCATGTCTGAACATGGAGTGGGAGTCGTTGAAAATATCTATCTTCAATGCCATTTTGATCTTTAGAGCAGCATGGCCATGTTGATCTAGAGTCTCCCATGGACATCTTGATCTAGTAGGTCTACCATGGACATATTCATCTGGTGTGATCTCATTACTACACAAAAATCACCCACGAACTGGTGGCATGACTGCACAAGACACAATGTCCAATTTTTTCCCCTTTTTTCCCTTTTTTCCCATTTATTTAGTTTGTGAGTAAAGCTGTTTATGGTTTCCTGTTCTAGAAATTGCTCCACTTCTTGACCGCATATCCTTTCCATCTAATAAAGATAAAAGCAGGATATATGTGGTGTAAATCATTTCCTGTGAACTCTATTCTTAGTCCAGATGTGAATTTGTTCTATTATGAAATGTTTATTCCTTTCACTCTTATCAAAATTGAAACAGGATATGCGATGCAAATTATCTATATCAATTTCCCGGGAACTCAATACTTCTATTAATCTTTTTATATGCAATAGATACAATAGTCCAGGTGTGATTTTTTTTTTTTTTTTTGAGGTTAGGTGTGGTTGACCTAGATGACCTTGAGGTTAGGTTTGGTTGACCTAGATGACCTTGAGGTTAGGTTTGGTTGACCTAGATGACCTTGAGGGTGGTGTGGTTAACCTGGATGACCTTGAGGGTGGGTGTGGTTGACATGGATGACCTTGAGGGTGGGTGTGGTTGACATGGATGACCTTGAGGGTGGGTGTGGTTGACCTAGATGACCTTGAGGGTGGGTGTGGTTGACCTGGATGACCTTGAGGGTGGGTGTGGTTGACCTGGATGACCTTGAGGTTTGGGTGGTTGACCTTGAGGTTAGGGGTGGTTGGCCTGGACGACCTTGAGGTAAAGGCCGGTTCTGGCACACTTGTGTGCCAGGACCGGCCTTTTTATACTACTCACATTAATCTATACTACATAATATGAAGGAAGGAATGACTTATATTCCTACATGGTTGACGCATCATCATGACTGAACTGATTAACTTGCAATTTGAATAGAAGCGATCAACTTGAAATACAGAGCTATTCTAAATAATGGGCCCATTTTCAAAACTTGATAGTTATTAAAGTAAAAATGCAAAATGGACAATCTTTATATCAATGGAAAGAGAAAGTTTAACTTTTTTTTTAATACCTTACAGGTGTTCAATGTCGCCTCCGGCTGCTGGAACCGTATCACTGCTGCCGTGTACTCAATAACACCAGATACGCTTTCTCGCGTGTGGGACGAGTTTGGCTACCGCGTAGATGTTTGCCGCGCAGCAGCCGGAGGCCACATTGAACACTTGTGGGGTATCAAAAAAACTTTGAGACTTTCTCTTTCCATTGGTATAAAGATTGTCCATTTTGCATTTTTACTTTAATAAATACCAAGTTTTGAAAATGGGTCCATCATTTAGAATAACTCTGTACAAGAGAAATTGAATTCAATTTTTAATTTACAGTTTATAAATTTTTGAAGTTGAAATTAACCTGTATTTATGAAAGTGAAAACACAAATAAAGCTTATGTGATTACTACTCTAAGCAAAAATCAGAACTCAGAGCCTGGAATGCATGAAGCTTTCCTTGGTCGTATAGTTTTTAGTAACAATATTTTGTAAGTTTGATTGAAAATTAGATCGAACCTGTGTAAGTAGTTGCAACAATCTCATCACACCCAGTGTTGCCCAGCACTCCACCTTGTACTGAGGTAACACTTTCATTGCAAGTCTGTAAATCAAACAAACAAGACTGTAAATACAACAACAATATAAAAATTAAGCATTTTCTATTAGAGATATAACCAATATTGACTTTAAGTGAGAATTGCAAATTGCAAATAATCACTCGAATTATTGATTGAAAGTAACAATGCAATGTTCAAATGTTTTCCAAGACCTATAAAAGTGCTACGCGGTTGCTCTTGATTAACCCATGATTATTTATTTGAAGAAAAATTATAATGTAATTCAAGCTAATTTAGAGTTTAAGATGCATAAAATACATTCTGTTTTCAAAAAAGTCTCATATATTCATATAATTCTCTATATATTCTCAAGCACATGAGAACTCAATACTGAGGCTCGGTTTCAGTGATGCACTGATTCGTTCATAGGTTGTCATAACATTGGTACCGTTAGATGACTTCATTCTAACAAAGGTTAGTGAATGGACTTACGAGCAATCGGATTTAAAAATATAAATACACTCAATAATAAGAGTGTGAGACTCAAAACTCGACTGGGAATGTAAATGAACTGCACGCTAATAACGATTGCATGAGTAAACTCGAGAATGGAAATGTAGGCAGTGTATCAATTAATCAAGGGCCCATTTTTGCCATTTCTTGAGATACTGAGACAAATGGAGAGTTAAGCCATTTAGTTCGTCACGTTTAAAGTCATAAATTGTTCGTTGCAGACTGATACACAATCAGCTACACCGTTGCACTTTAGTTAGGCCAGTTACACACACATTGATATTTGGACGAACGATATTTTGCCGTCCTTATAAATTCTACCAGATTGAATGAAACTTGATCACATCATATGTTTGTCAAGGCACTACCTCTGTAAACAAAGCCATAGTGCATTCTGGTGACGTCAGCACAGGTAGGGCTCCTACACCAATAAAAACACTAGCTGATATAGATCAGCTGAAATCAACAATTTCTTATTGGTGTAGGAGCCCTACCTGTGCTGACGTCACCAGAATGCACTATGGCTTTGTTTACGGAGGTAGTGGTCAAGGTATGCTCAATCTAATAGAATTTATAAGGACGGCAAAATATCGTACGTTCAAATATCAATGTGTGTGTAACTGGCATTAGGGATTAGTGAGATTGGGTTAGGGAGAAGTTAGTTGAAGGTTAGAGCTTAGAGGTTATGTTTTTGCTTTTAAATAGCAATAAGCGATACACTGGTACGGTATTATTGAGAATAACTGTTTGATAATTTTAGAATTGAATATAATATTTGATACTGTATCCACTGAACTTTCTAAAAACATCAGGAACTTGACGTACTGAGGTTACCTCTTCTTCTTCTTCCTTTCACGGGTTAGGCATTACTGCCTGTTCCGAACCTCTGTGCTTCTAAAACCATCTCTTCCTGGGACGTTCGCGATCTCTTCTTCCAAATGTCTGATACAGTAGGGCTTGTTTGGGAATCCGGTCATCACTCATCCCATTAACATGCTCCAACCAGTCACTCCTGTTCCCATTTATTCGATCTCTGAAGTTACCAAACCGAGCTGATTCTTGATCAACTGAGATATTGATGTCACCCGAAATGTAAATGGTCTTTACATTATTGTAAATATTGAAAATTTAAATAGTCACAAGACTTGAGAAAAGGATTAGATTAGAGAATGTGAGTGGACTGACATAAGAGAAGCGTTCGGCCGGCGGATGTACATCTTCGCCGACATCTGTGGGCATGGAGAAGACTTGAATGAGGCCATCCCTCCGCCCCACCACCACATCAGGCACTCCGTCACCTGTCATGTCGTAGCAGTGCATTGACAGCACGCTGCCCTCCTGCTTGTCGCTCTTCATCTCCCACTTCACATCGTGGCCCGATCTATTCAATACAATAAAACATTTTAAACTAGTAGTTCTGTGAACAGTAGACCTCACGCAGTATTCTCATCCACATCTGTGTAATCACTTGTCAGCTGATTTATGATGAATAATTCTATAGTCTGATTTTTACTCTAATATTGGCGTATGAAGGAGGCTCCTTTTTCCTTTTATATTATCCTTGAAATGCAAAATTTTCAAAAACCTTGTATATACGTTGACGCGCAATTAAAAAAGGAACATACCTGTCAAATTTCATGAAAATCTATTACCGCGTTTCGCCGTAAATGCGCAACATATAAACATAAACATTTAAACATTAAGAGAAATGCCAAACCGTCGACTTGAATCTTAGACCTCACTTCGCTCGGTCAATAAAAAGACTAAGAAATTGTCAAAAGCCACAGATTTTGTTGATAGTTAGAAAGACCGGTTAACATTAAAATCAACTATCAATAAAATCTGTGGTTTTTGACAATTTCTTAGTATTTTTATTAATATAAATACCACAATATCAACTTCTCAACTACACAAAAAAAAAACATTTAAATACATAAAAAATATATCGAGTGACCTGGCTGGCTCAGGTCTGAAGTCATAGATTTCAGATCGCAGCTGATCAATTTCAGGGCCTCTGACATGACCTAACGACTGCTTTTTAGGCTGCCGGGACCGACGCCTTAAAGTGTCCTTCCGAAACACGGAAATGGCCCGAGAAAAATATCTTGCCCGGGCTGGGATTCGAACCCAGACCTCCGGATTACGAAGCCAGCATCTATACCACTCGACTAAGGCCACTCTATAGGTTCTGTATTGTGGAATAATTTGAAATAAACAGTGGTTGATAATTTATTGCCCGAGCTGGGATTCGAATCCAGGCCTCTGGATTACGAAGCCACTAATCCACTCGGCTACGGCCACTCCTCAAAATTGTAGTGAATGATAATGATAATTGTAGTGATTTCATAATCGGAATACAGTTACAAATACAGTTTCCCAAGAAAGATGTAACAGCCGAAGACTATAGATTCTACAAGAATTTGACGTGGCAAAGTTTGGTCAGTGATGTAGTCAGATATTTGTATAGTATTTTTGTCATAGTCATTCAATTTCAGCTCCTAGTATTCCTAGTTCCGAATTTTGAACAGCAAAACTGGTATAAAAACCGCCTTTTAGCGCTCCAGGTGGGAGTTTTGTTAACTACAATCAAGAAATTACTGATTCGAAACTTGTAAACTAGGTTATGTTTATAGAATGCATGTAGTAATGTCAGCACAAGCAGGTAATGTTTTCTGTTTCACAATTATTATTCTTTTCTAGATTATTATGACAAAAATAGTGTAAGTTACTTGGAGGTGAATGTCTTTTGCAGAGCTCAAATGAAATTCTAGTCTCGGCTAACGCCTCGACTAGAAACAGCATTCTCGCCTTTAAAGGACCCTTCCCGTCCTTGTGACTTAATATACTATTCCGATCCCTTTGGTGTCCCACGAAAGGTGTAACAGTCAAAGACCATAGATTCTACATTAAATTTGCAACAAAAATGTTCTGTAAATGTTATTTTATCTTCCCTAAGGTTAGGGAAGGAAAAGCTGTATTTTACATTCTAGATATACAAATAATTATTCCCCTTATTTCTAATGTGACTATGCATACTCGCTCGGCTGGGCTGGCATGAATAGTCCCATTAGAACTCTTAAGAATAATATCTTCACTGATACTGATAGGTGATAATCCCACTTAATAGTGTTTTTCTTCTCAATTAATCACGAAACTTGAAATCAATTTATTTTAAGCCTGCTTAGTGCAATTTAGCATAACTATTGATCCATTTTTCAATCATCACAAAAATGTTTACTCATTGAAATGTATACATTTGAAACTGATTAAAATTTGTACATTCGAAACTGATTGAAATTTATAACTCAAAACTCAATTTATAGTTTTTTCAAAACTCATTGAAATTAAATGTGTGCATTTAGAACTCACTTAGTGATCTGCAGCAGACCAATGGACCCATCTTCGGTGCCGTAGAGCAGGAAATCGCCAGAATCGCCGCCATTATTGTGATAGAGGTGCTGACAAGTTGGATTGCTGTTGAGGGGTATTGTTTGCGCCACGTCTGACCCATCCAACACGCGAAGGCATCTGTCCTCGCATGCCAGCACTGGCACAAGTCTCACCAACTGCAAATGCAACATCAAAAACTACATCACTTCACTAAAACACAAAAATGAAATACAGTATAAATTTGTACAAATCAATACAATATAACTCAATTAACAAAAAATATGGAAGTAAGTAACACAATTAATATAATAACACAGTTGATATAACTCAATTAACATAATAAATATTTACAAAAAGTATGGGAGTTTCGCCTGTAATTAATTAACAATATTACTAGTGTAACAAAAAATTGTGCTTCGGTGAGTAGTAATTGTCTTGAATTAGTAAAATATTCCTATCACACGATTTTAGGACGAGTTTATTGATTAATTTGAAGTGAAACTTGATGAATTGTTTAAATCTCGGTAGGATAATTATATAAAAAATTAGTGCAAAATTTCAATTGTTAAACTTCAGATCAGTTTGCAGTCATATGCCCGGTTGCAGAGTCGTCACATAAAGTAATAAACTTATTTACTTACTTAGTTAACTTATTTACGAAGCCATAGCTCCACTTTCCGTTGCACGGATGTCAAAATGAACTATAGCTCACACAAGACTAAAAACACCCAATTATACACATGATTTTCATTGCACAGTCGTCAGAAGGAGCTTATTTATGTCTCCAATAGTTAGAAACGGTCAGTTGAGTTATTGGCCCGAAGTCGTGCTGTTAAATCCACCATCTACTCCCGCCAAATGCATTTTAGAGGTTTTGATTGCTTGTTTTGATTTTTGAAAGTTGTTAATGAAAAACTATCTTTATATAAGAAAATAATGAGTAAATTATCTTTACCGAGTATAGCTTACTAATAAGTATTTACTAGCAAGTAAATATTTATAAGTATTTATTTTCTAACGACTATTTTGGCTACCCACAACTCATATTATTGTAGCCTCATTACTTGTAGGTGCTCAACCAATAAAATAGGATTGTTCTATAATTCTAATTAAATTATAATAATTATGTCCTTCATGATTATTGAAAAAATTATTATAATTATCAATTTATGTTGAATGAAATTTCTGTCGAATTTTAGAATAATTTAATAGCGGTAAGTTAGAATTTTCCGTGTTTCTTTGCGTTAAGAGTGGTAACCTCCAAATCGCTAAATATGGTGAGATATCTCACCAAAAGCCAAGAGTCGCCACATTGTTTATCAATTTTATGTGAGGTCTTTTAGGTCTGTTCACAGTGATGTCGATTGAAACTTTCCCCGATGCCAAGACATTGGTTGGATAGAAGCATGTACGGAAATTTACGGAAAAAAGTTAATAGAGCTGCAGTGTGACCAATTCGAGATATAGCTAAATGGGCTTCGGCAAACGACTGTGCAATGGTCAACCATTTATGTCAGTGATTTTAAACTATGTCTCACATAGCTATGCTTGATTTTATGTAACGACTCTGCAACCGGGCATTAATCAGAAACCTGGAAACCTGTAACTTGGCAATTCTTTTTTTGAGTACACTAAAAAAATTATGATGAAATGATGGACATTATTTGTTGTCCAAATTTCAAGTGGTTTGTCCCAATAAATTATGAGTGATATAGGAAGCAAACTTTGTCCGATGATTTATTTACTATTAAGAGGTCTTCTACCCCCTTCTGGCGGTTACAATAAGAAATGAAATAGTTGACGTGAGAAGATGACTTTTGAAATGAGAAATAATATATGTATGCGGTTAGAGAACAATTTTAAACCATTGATACTTGATTGGAAATATAACATTATTTGCAACTGAATGGAACATAACAAATTAAATTGAGATGAGACATGTAAAGACATACTACAGAAAAAATCCTTTCAAATATAATTCAACCATGAGTTTTAATCAATAGAATAATGTACTTGAAAAGTATACTTTTGAATAGAAGACTAGGCCTACAAGTTGACATTCTTCATATCAAATTATTCACGGTCTACTGTTTTCAAATTACTGTATTTTGTCAATAATCATGTTAATATCAATAATCAATTATACATATTTCACATTGATATCAATTAATCTACCTCCTCTATTTCGAAATGATAATATATATATATATATATATAATATATATATATATATATATATATATATATATATATATATATATATATATATATATATATACTTGAATGCTAATTCAAATTTACTTACTCTACTTTTCATAATTTCTTATTATGTGTAATATATCGATTGGAAGAATAAATGAATAGTCCCATAAATGAATAAATTTATTATTATTAAATTATTGATTTTTCTATTAAGATTGACTTTCAAGTATTAATATCAGTGTACCGTGCCCGGTAGTGAAAAATGATCCTTATTCCTTATTATTATTAAGAGACTATTCCCATTCAAGCATGATATATGGCAGTATTTGATTCACATTGGTCTTGCTATCCTTGCATGAATTAGAACCCATCAATATGAATAGACTCATTAGAACTTATGGGAATAAATAATATTCTCATTGTACCAGTCACATTGGGAATCAGTGGAAATAGTCTATCATTTTACTGATACGTGGGAATCCAGCTTCAGAGTGCTTCAACTTCGATAAAAATACCGTAGGCTACCTTTCAAAAACATCAATAAGTAAATAGCTTAAAAATTACACATCAAACTACTGATTACGTGAATTAAGTGATAACAGATGTAGAGCCAACGAAAAATTGAAAGCTTGATGTGCCAATTATTATACTGTGCATAATATTTTACAGATATCTTCAAATGGAAACATAAATTGTCATAGAACTCTCTACAACTCAAAGCCTAAACTAGTCTACGTGCTATCATTAGAGACAAATAATCTAAATATTTTTACTCCATGCTATTATTGAATAGCTCTATCTCAATACTAGTTCAATTGAGATCATGGAAGAATGTATCAGAGGAAGAGAAATGGCAGTTTTAGGTGAGACAAGAAGTAAGCGATAAGCTACGCCCAAGATTTCAGAACAGGCAAAAGATCTCCATTGATACCACTCAACAATTTCCAAATCAACTCAAGGTTATAGGAAGCGAGGAGGAAATAACAATATTACTGCTGATTTGAAACTACTGATCACGAATATTAGGTTGATGGTAAAATAAATTTTAGTATTTGTAAAACACCGCCGCCTTAGAGTGACTAATTTTTCATAATATATAATTTTTATATATTATAATGGATGAATAATTAACGTTTGAGACTCCCGATAACTTATTGTATTTTTTGTTTAGTATTATCCTTAATTCTTAAGTGAATTAATCTCTTTTGATTCTTACTTACTATAGAGTATCAAGTATATTTTCTTTTAATTTAGTTTTATGATTTGAAGTTTTGAGTTTTCCTTTTTTACCAAATTTCCATTAACCCTATACCCTATTAATCATCCTTAGACCAATTTTTACCTCATACTCCTTTTTAAATTCCTAAACTTCCAGTTTCATGAAAAAAATTTCTCCTTAGTTTATTGTTAAAGTTAGCATATCATTCTATTTATGTATTTATTATTTGTAGGCAACTGCTGTAAAATCTTTTAGATTTAGCGGGACCAATTTTGTAATGCATTTTACTGAATAAAATGATTGATTGATTAAACAAACAAACCGGAGTTTTACTCTAAACCCTGCGCAGGATTTTCAATATTTCACCGCAATTACTATTGTACAGGGCAGTTCTATGCGTGAGATTAGTAGGATTCATGAATAGATGCAAGTGAGCTTTGTCATAATTCAGACTGCAATTAGGGAGATACAGAAATAAATCACAAATGCCAGCGCAGTGCTTAGTGTAGACAGAAACTTATGATATGTGTGTGGAGCAGTGCTAGACGTTAATTCAAGTTCAGACCTTTTCAGCATTCAATGCGATGACATCGCTTATTTTATCAGCAGAAAGGTAAGAACTTGTGTCTTTACAATCTTTATAATGGTTGAACACATGGTCTCCAGTGACGAGTAGATCACTACCGCTGATATACCTGTCAAAAAAATATTTATTAGTACTTAAACCGATGAGGGAGTTGGTTATTAATATAAGATTCATTATTCATAACAATAACAACTCACATTGATTTAATGTGTTCCGTAAGACTAGTATCGAAGCTCAAGAACATTTTTCCTTTCTTAGTGTAGCCCCGCACCTCTGTTTTAGACGAGCTGAATATTTTATCTTGGATGGTTCCTGAAACAAAGAATAAGAAACCTGATAATAAGAAGATATAAGATAATAAGGAGCAGTGACCATACATAAAATATTTTGGAGAATCTCATGCAGCTATCAAGCATGTCGATTTAGGTAGACCATGCTGGGCTTTTTTATAACTCTTCTTTTAAAGTAGTGTACCAGTTGTTTCTTCATGCACACTTCAAAAATCTTTGCCTGGCACCTGGAAACCTTCATCTGCTACACTTTTTCCTGGTGTCGACTCCACTATTCTTTCGACCTGCTGAATGAGGAAATGGTTGAACTCATCAGAACTGGCAGTGAATTTAGGCCTCACCTTCTGACAATCAGATCCAGTGATGGACCTGACCAGGTTCCGAGCTGTCTAATATTTATTAGTGGCTTGATTAATTATTGTACTAAATGTTGGCCCCTCCCGCTTCGTTAGATCTACGTCTTGCCTTGTCTATTTATTTTTTCTGAGATATTAAATAAATAATACATAAATAAATTTGTATTTCCCAAAAAAACCTAAAACCACTAGGCTTACATCAATTTGTATACATTAAAATCTCTTTTTTGTTCACTACAGTTGTGATGAAGTATCACTAATGTTAATCAGTATTGTTATATACATTTTTTTTAAGTTAATTTATTTTCTTCTCTTTTCAATTATTTGAAATTTGTTATTTTAAATAAGTAGATATTGTTTGTTTTTTCATATTGTTTGGAATATATTTTTTTCTTCATCATATTATTTGTATTTTTTTGTATTGTTATCTTGTAATAGAGAGTTAAGTGTAAGAGAGGGCCGATTGCACCCTAACTTCGCTCACTACGAAAATAAAGGCAGTAATTCAATTCAATTCAATTTATTGCTGATTATATTTCTTTTATCCTCATTAGTGAGGCTAGCTTTGCATTGATAATTTAGTGAAAAGACTATAGTCTTGTCTGGTCAACTATAGGCTTGTTGAAGTCTTGGTTAATCTCTTGGACTCTGACCATTAGAGTGTGAATTTCTTGAATCAAGCGTTTTTATTTAGGTATGGTTTTGTATTCTAATAAAGAATTTGGAAACAAAAACATTCCTAGGCCAAAAGTTAGCCGAATACACCTCGCTCAATATCTGGGATGGAACTCCTATTTTAAATTATGAGTACTCATCTGGGAATTTTAACCCTTCAACGACATAATCTGCCGTTATTCTATCATTCATAAATTCCTTTACATCAGAGTCACTAGTATTAGGTCCAAACCGAGAAACAAACTGAACATCTTTTCTGCTTAAAGTGGTTAAATTATGAACTGCCTTTGAACTATCTGTAAGTTAGGCCTACCATACTGATCTTGACTTTTCATTTTCATTGTAGGTTCTCTCACTGATTTTAGTTGTTTACTTGAAATTAAAAAATAGCATAGATTTAGTTGCCTCTATTAAATATTCAAATTCTAGCTGTTTATCTGAAATGTTTAATGAAAAGATGTAGGCTATATACGACATCATTCAGCTAAAGTAAAATAAATAGAAATCGAATTTACTCAAACTTCAATAAATTTTACCAAGTGCTCCTCCCAAACTGATTCGCGTAATTTTCTCTCCAGGCAAAGTTTTAAAGCTGATTTGAATTTCTCCTTTTTTCAAGGACAGGACTTGAAGAACTCCATCTTGATCTCCAATAGCAGCCTGTAAATTGAGTACATGATAAATAAAAATGATTATATAGAAAATTATATAAAAACTTTTGAATGCATAGGTTAGCCTATTACCAGTAGGCCTAATATTGGTTTTTGTTTAAGTGATACTCAAATGTAAATTTAGAACCAAGCACCGGTCGGTAAAATAGATGATTTCTAAGAACACTGTTTTTATAATGGGTTTCAAGCTATCTTAATAATATGAAATAAAGCCCCTGATAGGCTACTTTAACTTAAACATTAGAATTAATATAGAGCAGTTCATAATGTAACCAAGTACCAAGATACCACAATTGTGGAAAAAGCAGGTGGATTATTTACCTTTTGAACTGTCTTTCCTCCTGAGCTCGGTAATAATTTCATGCACTGAGGGGACGTCAAGCCCAGTAATGTGTAATCTACTCGAGTCAATTCAAGAGCCATTAGACTTAAATATTTCACCCGACTCAATCGAAATCTTGTAGAAGATTGATTTATATACTGCTAAGAAACTTAATAGAGTTAAATTAAACCTTGGCAAGTAAAACAACTCAAAATAATAGATAAACAGCGCTGTATCATAACAAGAACAACAAAACATAACCTAAGCTTTCACGCTACGATTGCAAACAAGAAGCAAATTCAACAAAATTTCTGAAATCTAGAAGGCAGAACACTTATCACTGCACTATAGTATCCAAAGACCTTAGTGAATTTTGTCATATAAAACCTATTATATTCATTTAAAATCTGCCAAATTCATAATGAATAAAATATTTTCAATAATTGAAGAATAGTTGAACCTTTTTATTTAATAAGTTTTTATAAAAGCTTGATTTATTACATGCTGATCAAGGCTCCTTTGCTACACGTATCTATTTACGTGTTTTTTTTTTGTTGTTGATCAATTCTCTTAGCAAAAGTCTGTATTCGTGTCGGTTGCAGATAATTTTATTGATTGATTTGTGTAACAAAAAAATTTCGTATGGCTTTTAGTGTAGTGGATTGTTTAAATTGTAACATTTGATGTTTTAGCTTACATCAGTTGCAAGTTTCAACGATTTTCCGGTATATTGAACCTGTCGGCTACCTGACCGTTAACCTATAAATTTAAGATGCATTCTCTTTTGACCAGAGGAAATGCTATATTGGCATACACATTGAGTGTATTAACGTGTCTTACATTTGTATGTTTCATTTCAACAGTGTTTCTAGATTATAGAACAAATGCATCAATGAATACAGTTCAAGTGGTCGTGTAAGTAAATTATTCTAGATAAATCTAGCTATGTAGCTGTAGGCTATGCAAACCTAGCTTATTGGCCAACCAGATTTTTATTGAAGAGTGATAACTCACGTTTTCATTGGCCCAAGCCTTAGTTAATCATCAGCATCAACAAAAAAAATGTAATCATAAAGGTGTCCACTAACGAGCGAACGACAGGACATAAGTGAACAGACATGCTTGTCATATGTAACTTACATGTAACATTTTTTACAAAAGGCTTCGAAGAAAATTTTTTGAGATTCAGTTACCAAAATTACCACCCAAATTCAGATAGACAGGTTTTGTCATATTTGATGACAGATATAACGGCTCTGAACCTGGGCCATAGTGATGCGCGATAGCGAAGTGTTTCAACAATCGAAATGTTCACTATCGTTAAGAAAAACTATCGAATAAAACACTTCGATAGTAAACCTCTCGTTAAGCCATTCGAAAGGTCCTGATCGAATAGTTGGGATATTCTCTTTAACTGGCCTATTTACAAAAGACAGGCGCAACCGACTGCGGGCTCAGAGAAAATAGATCAAATTGTATTTATGAATAGAAATATTAAAAATTTTTGAAGAAAACATCAAAAATTAGCCTGCAAATTTTGATATAAACATTATAAAATGACCCTTTTGCTCAGATTACAATGTTAAATGGTAATATTATTCAGATAGTTGAGAAAATAGTTTTCCTTAATATTATTTAAATAGTTGAAGTATTTATTCAAATTGTTTTGTGAATTTTGTGAATATTTTTTGAGTTTTGTGAATATTTTCATTTATTAGTTTAAGTAAAGCCAACAGAAACAATATCAAAATAATAAGAAATATTAATAAGGCCTATATTAAAAATCAATATTATTATAAAGTAATCAATAGCATATAAAGTATTAAGATTAAAAGGTTATGTCGCCAATGCCCAACAATCAATTCGTTTCCGAAGTATTTGAAACGAAAGGGAAGTGTTTCTAATGAAACGATAACGAGAGGTTTACTATCGAAAAACACACTTCGTTAGGGAATCCGAAGTGTTTTTCGATAGTATTCATTCGTTTCAGCAACTATCGAAACAATCGCTAGGCAAAAACTATCGAAGTGTTCGATAGTAACACTTCACAATCGCCCATCACTACTGGGCCAGTCTTAGCCTTTACGGCGTAATATTAACTTACTTTTTTGCTATTAAAAAGAACGACTATAGCAGTCACAGTTTTTCAATGAGTGACTTATTCACTTACTGTAACAACGAGATTCTTCGGCTGATCCGTCATTTTCCTAGACAGCCAGGAAGATGATTTTTTTTAATAGCAAAAAAGTGATTCAATAATAAGCAGCTTGTGATGAAAAAAAGACACTGAAGAGTAATATTAACTGTTTATTCTTGTAGAAAATAATCAATAGCTATATTATCGTATTCGTCAAGAAATTTATTTTTTAATTCAAGAATGGCGAAAACCACACATCAATTTCTAAAAAAGTTTTCAAGTTATTCGCATTTAAAAATATCAATAAATTGTACAAAAAAATGTACATAGAAAATCAAATGCTGTAGCCTAGCTTAAGAAATATTAAGCTGTTTTCATAATTTTCCCCAACTCTGTATGCTCACTACGCTCTTATTATGCTTGCACTATGTCCAATATTTTATCTTAAGTATTTTATTCATGTTTTGTCGTTGGATGCCAAATAAATTATTTCTTATTAATTGTCCACAGCAAGAATGTGCCAGAATTCAGCGCATTCAAAGAGAAAAATGATCTTGGATACCTGACTTTTGATCTTCAAACTGATATCCTTTTAAAGCACTCATGAATTATTATATCAATTCTTGCAATGATCATAAGTTCAATTATCCTCTACGCCTGCAGGGGTAGAGAAGCTGGATCTGAGCGAGTTCAAGATTGTTGTCACCAGTTTTTTGACAGCCAGGAATTATGATGTCTAGGAGTTTTTGATTAAAGACTTGTCTCAAATGCTATCTGGTTAGATTATTGTCATTATAAATGGTAAAGCAAGGTTTCTAATGTTAAATTGATCATTATTATCTTGGTCAGTGTTGTTGTTGTTTTTTTTTAATTAAAGAGATGAGTGTATGAATGGGTTTTGTGATCAAATCGAGTTATCAGTTTGCATGAAGGAGCTATATGATATACTATCTCATGGGCTGACACCTGCTCTATTTACTGAATTGCCTCAGCAATGAAGGTATGTAGGTATGTAACATACAATTTGCTCAACAATGGTATCTGGTGAATGAAAGAGTTATGTCACGTCACAAAAACCTAAAAATACAACATACATCATTTATGCATCATCAATTTGATCAACTCATAAGTAATGAAAAATAAATGTTTCATACTCTTGTATTAGCGGTATCCCTCGACTGCTGATAGCTATCAACCGTAGTATACATTTTAAGTACAACACTAATGATTAAATAAAATATGGTAGGAAGTAGCTTGAAAGGCGTAAGTGCACACATCTCCTTTTGTCATGTAAAAATTTGTGGAAGAAGGATCTGTGTTTATTTTTTAACGTCTATCTACCCATAAACTAAAAACTCATAACATTAAATAATGATCAAATTATCTCGGGACAAACTTTTTGTAGCATTTCTCCTTCATACACTCACCTCTTCAATTATGAAATGACTCCATCGATCCTATAACTGTTACTAATGTATGAAGAAGAAGGTATAAGGACATCCACTCATTGCTTTTTACTCTAAAACTCAAATAACCTTAGATTATTTCATGAGACAAGATAGCTTTATTGTGTATTACATCTCATCAAACAAATTAATTATAATAATTAATTCATACAATAAGTACATCATCAAAATGATAGGGAGAAAAAAATAAGGTAGCCTTAATGTTGACCTTGATTCAAATCTTATTTTATTGGCAAGAACCCTTACAATTGAAAACTGTCAACTTTACTTTTAAAAGATACAAGTCAAATCCCATTTTCAAATATATGTTCTTTTTGAATCTCTTTATATTTGTCATGTCTTTTAAATGTGTAATTTTCCAAAAAAGTTTTCTTTAACATGTGCTTTAAATCTCACCCATCTATTCAACTGGAATGTGAAGCAATTGTTCCTGTACCTGACAGCGGAATACTCGACTCCAAAAAATGTTCTCAATCAAGTAAGTCAGCAATGAAGTCTTGAAGTCAAAAACATATGCTTTTCCAAACGTTCTCTCGTGAAATGCACTTATTTCTGAATGCTTTGTTACACTAAACATGACCAATGTTGATACGGGATCAGCACTGAACTTGAAGCAGCCTGCTGACATGGACAATAGTAGCTTCCGCTAGTTGCTGTAGGAACGCGCAATTGGAAATGTTGATTGTACATGACATTTCCAATTCCATGTTTCTGCCGTAGCTAGTGGAAGCTAGTATTGTCCCTGTGTGCAGCGTGATTTAGGTTTATACAAGTTGTATTTAAAGTGCAATTATTTTACATTAATTTGAATTAGAATAATTCTACACATGTATTTTAAGTACGATTATTGAATTGGGCCCGTCGCAATGTAGCAATTAGATAGCACACACAAAATTGACTTGCTAGTTTCTATATTGTTTTCAATTTTGAAGAATATTCGCATTATTAAGGCGAAATACCTTATATTCGAACTATTTTGTAGCAAAGCAAGTAATGCATTATCACCTACCGTATGTAGGTAGCTTTCAAGTGCAAATGAACTTTCTTAAAATCATGACATCTACAAATCAGTTTTTTCTTCGTGTATAGTGCATCCTATTTATAAGACATTTTTCAATGCAAAGTTGTGTCAGTATTGTGTTAAAAAATAAACCAATTCTTCTATTTTTCAAACATATCCTATACTATTAAACGAGCAATTCATGTTTATATATCTTTATGTGACCGGATCTCGAAAACGGCTCTAACGATTCTCACGAAATTTGGAACAATGTAGGTTTATGATATGAAAATTCGATTGCACTAGGTTTTAACCCTGGGATAATTCGCTGAAGGACATTAAAATGATAAATACGTCTTTGGAAAAACAGCTGGAGTTTTTGTCGTCTGTTGATGATGGAAGTGAGTGAGCGACTGCATGCAGTGTGGGACTGAGACAAAATTATGACTCAGCTGTTGAACTTTTGTAATCATTCAATCAGGTATTTAGTGCCGGTTGTATAAAAGCCGGTTAAATTTTAATCCTGATCAATTCCCGTAGAACCAATCAGATAAGCTATCTTTTTGAAATGGTCTTCTCTGATTTGGTTCACGTTAAATTAATCAGGATTAAAATTCAACATGCTTTTGTGAGAGAAATTTTTGCATTCCTCTGAGAATTGATCTCAATCCACTGTGATTAGATAGAACCTTTCTGTATGAACTATAAATATATTATAATTTATTCTTTCGTAATAAATTTTATATGCTTTTGTACTCCAGAACGGAGCTCGGTGCCCCGATATTTTCTTGTTAAGCATTCTTTGTTTCAGTACTTTGTTATCAATTTTTTGTTATGATTTGCAGGTTGTGTTGTGGGATAAAATTATCCTGAGAGGTGAAAATGCTGTTTTGGATTTCAAGAACATCAACACCAAATACTATTTCTGGGATGACGGAAACGGTCTGAAGTAAGTCTCGTTCTTTAATCAAAATTTTAGGGGAACAATAGTTGTCGATTAGAGTCGTGAGTTATTACCTACATTGTTTACATTACCACTCTGTATTGATTCAGTTGAGTTATTGTACAAACTTCAATAATCCTGCTATACAAACTAGCTTCAAAAACAGTTTTCTAATGCTTGTTTCTATATTTTGTATGATATCAGTTATCAAACCTACACCGTATATCACACATTAATTTCATTGAAAAAAATTCATTTCTCCAAGATAGCCTATAACTTTATTTTGTTTTCAGATAAAATATGAAATCCCTACAAACTTGTAAAATATTCCAAAGTATTACAAATTATGCCCAATATAAGTAGGCTACAGTAATTTCAAGTATTAGAGTTAAGTTAAATGACTGAAGAAATTTTTAAAAGTTTTCAAGTCAGCCAGGATAGTCGAGACAACTGAGGCGTTGTACTCTTCAGTCTGCTAACGCTACCTGGTCGTGGGTTCGAATCCCATTGCAGCATGGACGTTTGATCTATTAGATAGTTGCATAAGCAGCCAGAATACTTTGAATACAAAATACTTTCTGTTGTACGTACACCATTTGCACTAGAACTGAAGTAGACTTCATCTAGGTGCGCTGTTGTTATAAGCGGCAAACTTAGAACATTTCATTTTTTTCTTTCCAACAGTAATTTAAACATTCAACACAATTTGCAGATTAACAAAGATTTCGAAAAATAATCACAATCACATAATGACCATTAGGCTACCTACAGTAACTTATCTACCCAGTAATTTATTGACAGTAAATTATTGGTAACTTATATATATATACAGAGTGAGTCATATGTATGGGAACCCTTCAATAAATTGGAGACTGTTGTAAATGTGTGTGCC
Organism: Nilaparvata lugens; assembly: GCF_014356525.2. Taxonomy (NCBI): domain Eukaryota; kingdom Metazoa; phylum Arthropoda; class Insecta; order Hemiptera; family Delphacidae; genus Nilaparvata; species Nilaparvata lugens. The sequence continues at coordinate 22,583,042 of NC_052515.1, forward strand.
AAAATGGCGGCTGATTAAAATTTATCAATTATTTCTTTAAAAATGCAAACTTAAATCAGCCGCCATTTTGAATAAAAGTATCATAGAACATTTTTATTGATGTCATCTTTCTAGTTTTTAGAAGGCATTTAACATTATGTATCACACAATGGGTGTTTACGTTCAAAATATTTGAGTTACAACCCCTCATTTCTTTAAAAACTAAAACTTTAATCAGCCGCCATTTTGGATACAAGTATCACAGAACATTTTTGTCGTTGTCATCTTTCTTGTTTCAAAAAGGCCTTAAAAATGATGTACCACACAATGGGTGTTTACTTTTAAAATATTCGAGTTACAACCCCTAAGTTACCCCCTTATGAGGGGTTGAAATTCAGCTGTACGTCAAAAGGTAGAGTACTTGAACAATAACTTATCCTGAAAGTTACAGTCTACATCAACAGTCTTATTTATCTAGTCTGTAGTCTTATCTAAAACAGTCTCCATTTTATTGAAGGGTTCCCATACATATGACTTACTTTGTATATTAACTTGTCTTTAACACAATGACTAAAAAAATAGAAACCTATTCCAGTAGGCTCGTCATGGTGGAGTAAGTCTATTTTCTTATTGACATGCATTATTTGCATCTTCTCTATTGTAATTTATATTTATGTATTCATTTATAAGTCAAATTTGCATTTGAATTTGTCGTTGTGTTTGAGTGTTGATCACTTACTTTGCTTGCAGAGGAAACAAGAACGTGACACTGAGTCTTTCGTGGAACATTATTCCGAACGCCGGATTCCTGCCCAGTATATTCGCCACAGGCAGACATGTCTTCAAATTCCCCAGCGAATACACAATGGAGCGCATTTGAGACATTGATTTCGTCACAAAAAGTTTTCATTGTGATATTGAAAACTAGTTGTGCTAACGCTCTAAAATGAATTCTCAAAAAAGGAGGGAGTGATTGAAACAGTGTTACAATGTGGAACATTTTAAAACAAACTATCAACGGTTGAACTATCTTTTTTCGATTTTACAAGTTTTTGTTAGAGAATGTTTTCAAATACAATATTATCAGACACATAACCTAAGTCACAATTTAATGTATTGCCACGTTAGATAATTATTACGATATTGGAAAAATGTTGATATTACAGTGTAGTGAATCTAATTAATTATTGCTTGCATAAATTCAACTATGAACCTTCACACATATATTTCTCATTTTCCTGTCAGAACTCTTGTATGAAAGTTTATTATTAGTCGAATTAAAAAAAATTGGGTCTGTTCTTTGCTTATTGTCTGTTGTAATAACCAAGCATTCGTTACTTTTTAATCTTATTCTGTGCAAACCTTAGATTGCAACATTACTCTTATGGAGTATAGTGCTGTCCTATTTCACAGAAGCCAGGGAACCTGTAAACCAATTGAGTGAGAGAATGAGCGAACAAAAGAGCGTTGGTCATTTTGATAGAAGAATAAAAATCATGTTATTGGACTCAGGGGACCTTGCAACGTATAGAAAACTTGAATTTGGAGTACCTTAATTTTTTGGAAAGCAATACTTTCCTTAACTATGGTAATAGGGCAAGGAAAGTAAAAACGGTAACAGTTTGCTCCTGTTCTCATAACAAATAACATTGGCTATAAATCCCCGTGCTGCAAACTAAGGTTTGCACTGACTATAGTACGAAACAATACTAAAAATTCACACTACTCATGAAATCAGTACGGTAAGATAAATATGTTGTGTAACATAGTAACAAAGGCTATGAGCCAATGACAAATGAATTGTTTGCAGGTTTTTTTTATCTACGAGGATTGTCCCAGATTTAAGTTACACTATTTTTGTATAATAGTTTTTTTTATCTCATACTTGCAGTCACAGAAAAGCTTGGCAATTTGTTCTCAACTTATTTGGGCTACTTAGCTTTAAAGTTATTTTGATTAAAAATAAAAACATGTAAAGATTTTGCGATGCGTATAATATTATAATAGAATGCAATAGAGCTTTCTCTTTTATAGGTAGGCCCGCAAAGTTGCCATATCGTTTTTTAACAACGTGAAAAGTAATAAGATATAGCCCATCCGGCCTTATTGGTATTTTTGAATAGGAAAAAATCCAAGTAAACTATAACCAATTAACGGAACATTCAATCTCAATAAATTGTGTATATATATAATAAAGTCATTGAAAAGCAACTTTGCGCACGTATTTCACATTAAATTTCTCCTACAGTTACCATTGAATATGAAAAGTGAGTAATTATAGATAGAATGTCCTGAAATCCATCCAATGTTTGTCTGTATGATTTTGTAATTAATAACAAACTTAATTTTAAAATTTATAATTCAATTAAAAATTGTTATCTTCTAAATTTTCAAATCTTTAAATTTAATTTTTTTGTAATTTATCAATTTTTAAATTAATTTTCTATATTTAATAATTTATTAACTAGTTTTAAATATTTATCTTGTCAAAATTATATGAATAATTTCCATTGCGTTGTCATGCTACAAATCTGGAGTACGCAAAGTATTACTTTGCGCTCTAGTGCGGAAAGGTGATTCTTTTCGGCCTGCAATCAGTGCAGAAATGGTCACTTTTCAAGGTAAAGTGTATTGGTATTTGTGGTTCAATGCAGGGGCAGCTACAGCAGCGAGGCACTCAGACACTGTTCTCCCTTTAATTTTGAAGAAAATTTATTAAAAGGATTCAATAATCCATTTTGTTTTATTTTTTCAGATTTTATTACTAATTTTAATAGTAAAAAGTCATGACAAAATGGTATGGAATGCTCAAATTTGCTGCTGCCGCGGGTGAAGCAATACGATCACCATTAAGATAATTCGAGCCGAGTGAGCATTGGTTCAACGTGGTAACATTGTACAATGAGTTTATACAGGCTGCAGTGCGTAGGAACAACTCCGAACGTCTCATATAGCATTGAGTGTAACAGTGTTTTTACAACCTGATTATTGCACGGTCGTCGGTCTTTTAAGATACTAACCAAGAATTTTAATTGCAAATCTGTAGAATAGGCCACGATTCCATGTTAAAAAAAGAATTGTTTTGAATATTATTTTTAGAGATATAAATATTCTTAGGTCGATGTATTTTTATATAACTAGTACCTCATTTTGTGAACAGTAGACCTCGCGCAGTTAATAACCACAGCCTCCTCTAATACTGTCGTGTCGGCGAGATATCGGAGTATAAACGACTAATGACTGAGTTGTATCGACAATGCTAATAATTTGCTGTAAACAGCTATGCTACTATCATCAAAAGCTTACAAGTTGAAAGCCGAGAAAAGTAGGGAAAAAATACTACGCTACTTCGAGTTATCCACTGCATGCAATTTATAGTCCACACAACAGCGGATTTTACTAAGTTACATTAAGATATTAAATGGCATGCAATTAATAATGTACTCGACAGCTGATTTATGATGAATAATTCTATATTCTGATTTTTACTCTTATATTGGCGTATGCATGAGGCTCCTTTTCCTTTTATATTATCCTTAAAATGAAAATTTTCAAAAAACTTTGTATGTACATCAACGCGCAATTTAAAAAGGAATATACCTGTCAAATTTCATGAAAATCTGTTATTACCACGTTTCGTCATAAATGCGGAACATATTAACATAGAGAAATGCAAAACCGTCGACTTTAATCGTAGACCTCTCTTCGCTCTGTCAATAAATTACATGTTTTGGGCTATATGATTTCCTGTGAATTAATTTCTTTAAAAAGCTGCACTGATTAGTAAATGGTGAGTGGATATTGGATGTGCTTTATTTTATCATGGACTATCAGGTAACCCGTGCTCCACGAGGATCTAATTAGATACTTGACCTACTAAAATTTTAAATATATAGGCATGTAACATAGCCTAATTGAGAATCTATAGTGAGGTCCATGTTATAATGACAGTATTTGATCAACTTTGGTTTTGGTATCCTTGTCAATCATTCAAAGAAGCCGGTGGTACTATTCTTTTCTAGGTCCACAACGATGCCAATTATGTTTTTGACAGTGTAGAAATATAATTAATTAATGCAGAGAATCGGCATCGCTATTTTTCTATCTCCATCCACTGTCATTATAACGTGGACCTCACTATATATTGCCTATGAAATATTTCAAATTGATCAGCTCAGTAGTTTAGACAATCATTATAATGCATAATTTAAGGCTAGTTTCTTTATTATATTGAAGATGATCTATGATTTTATTTAAACATGTCATTTTTGAAAAAAGTCACTTTGCTGGGCATCTAAAGAAAAACGGTTCACTCTGTCGGGTTGTGAAGTAAAAATAGAACTGTAACTGTCCCACCTTGTCATCGTCTTTGGTTCAATTCTTTTAAACATGAAATTACAGAATTCAAATTAATGTATACCTTAAATAGGTTTTTCATATCGGAAATTGAATGAAATTTTATATTTTATTCTCTTGGATTGCAAAACAATATATTATTAATTGGACTTTGTTTGCCATCTCATAATTTCATAATAAGTTGGCAGCCTGTAACTTGTCTTATCTTATCAGCTGATATCAAAATTTCAATGAAAATTTTAATCGTCACTACATCTTCATCTTCACTCCATTACTTCTGACATGCCTGTTAATAGATTAGACCAAATTTACAGAACTATTTTAAATTCAAAGTATTTTATTAAAGGATGGGGAGAACCAGAGAATCTAAAAAGGTAATTTATTTGTGGTATTGTTTTCTGACTTCATGAATCACGGAATATTTTTCAATTGTCTGCTAATTCGATTTAACCTACAACTGTAAACAACACAATACTTACATCAAATTCATTGAAAAAATTTTAATTAGAATGAAATAACAACACAGTTATTCTTTTGAAGTTTTTAATTTGTAAGTTTATTAAGTACTTTTGAGAATATCCACGATTGTTGGGAAAATTACAAAATTGTATTAATTATTAAATAATATGAAAATGTTCTTCTCATTTCTCACTATTTAGCCACTTCTATTATAATAAGCTATTGTGACTACCCAAACACTAGAAAAAAATCAAAAAGAAAAGTTGAATTTTTTTGAAGGCTATGTTTACTTCAATCTTAAGTGATTGTAAATTCTAACCTTAAAAAGTAGAGAAAACTGATATTGAACTTCTAGTGACTAGTCTGTTTTTAAAACTAAACAAGTGTATTTCTTAATTTTTACAATCTCTACATTTTTGTTATAGCATAATTGTTAGTAACATTCTCTGTTTTTGTAGCTGTAGGCTAGTATAGACTACATTTACTCAACAGTGCTTTAATTCCATTTTCAGACTTTTTCAGTTCAGGAAGGTAATGTCAAATCGCGAGACTTGCTACAAATTGGTACCTGAAGGATATCCCGTAACAATAGACAAGGTAAATTGACTTTATAACACAAAATTCAATCTATTGATTACGGTATTTGAAGGCTAGAAGAAATGATTAGCCTACTAAATTCTGCAAAAGATAAAAGGAACTTGAATCAATAGTCTAATAGTAAATCATTCGTTTAAAACAAAAAGTAGGTAACTTTCTATCAAATAGATTATAAGTTCAATGACAATATTAATAATTACAAAAAAATACCTGTAATAATAATTAGTATTTTGAAAAGATGCATTTCTTGACAACACAATTAAAATATAATAATTATTCATTTATGAGAGAACACAAGACTTTACGATAAAAATATACATAGAACCTCAAATTATTACATTAGTAAATGAATTAATAGCTTATGAACCATCAGTAGAAGTAGACAATAATACTTTTTATGTGGTGCGTGGGCCTACATCAAAACTGGTATCTTTTGATTGCCAGTCAGGTACAAGTGGTCTACTGGTAGCATTCTATTCTCCTAACTCCATCACAGTAGGTACGGTAAGATAATTATTCCAAAAAATAAAGGTACTGTACCCAAATTTTATTATTTCTGCACGTTCTCTTCTTTATATAGTTCCTCCTATTAGATAATTTTGTATCCAATTATTATGTTAATATCTAATTTAATTTGAATGTTTAATTGGCACTTGCAGGAAGAAGAACATTCAGATTGTCGGATTGTGGAGGGTCATTTTACTTCTCCTTTTATAAACCACCTTCCTGGGCTACTCCCTCCGGAGGCCGAAACTGCCTATTTCCAGGCTATATTGCCGACCAAATGGAATTCCAATCACTACAAACCTGTTTGCATACATCTGGCAGGAACTGGAGATCATGTAGGTTCAAATTGATTGATAAAAATGAAAAAAAAACTATAATAGATATCGTTACTTACTTTATCAACTTTCAAAAAATTAATATGATCAATTATGTATTCGTAAATATGAATATTTGAGAGATTAATTTTCTTTCATATTATGAAGTGAATTTCACATAATTTGAAAGTTCCTCTATTTATTACTAGTGTAAAGTAACTTGAATTAATTTTGATCTTGATGCTATAAAACTCTGACAAATTGTTTACATTTCTATCAATCAAAACTTCAATGAAGTAATATTTTATTCTGAACTAGGTCAATATTAATCTGGTAAATGTCTTCTTATGCTAGATCCACCTGCAGTTAAATCTGTCGATTGATCTATGTCATCTATCAAAACCTTAATTTTTTAAAAATCTCAGAGGTTATATTCAAAGCGATGTATATTATATATGAACTTGTTTGGTTCTCAAGGAAATTTTGAGTGATAAAATAATAAAAGTCTGAGATAAAATATAATATTAAAAGTCTGAGAGATTACTTTTCACACGGCTCTCTCTCGAATACAGAGATTCCCGATACTCTTTCCTTCACTGATCACTGCCACTACCTAACAGTATTCTCCCTACTTTTGTGTCAGCATCCAATCGTGCGCAGCATGCTTACTCCACTGCTCCACTACTCTGTCCATGCAACAAAATGTGCAAGTAGAAATCGGTTCCCCCTCTTCATGTTAAAAGTAATATCTCTCGGACTTTAATTTTCTATTCTTATCTAACAAACTAAAAGCTAACCTGAAGGTTATCATATTACTATAAAATTAATGCTGTGCAATTATTGTGAATTTTATATCATCATTTTCTTGGTAAAGTTTGTTATGACCAAATATGTGTTATGCATTGCAGTATTTTATTTGAATATAGTGTACAACTTGATTCCATACCATCATTAGAGTGTTTCTCCAATAAATTAAGCCTATAATGAAGCAGTTTGGAAACTCTAACTCATAGTGCCGGTTGCACAACAGCTGGTTAAATTTTAACCGTGATTAATTCCACGAGAACCAATCAGAGAAGCTGTCTTCAAAAACGCCTTCTCTGATTGGTTCTCGTGAAATTAATCACGGTTAAAATTTAACCGGCTGTTGTGCAACCGGGCCATAGAGTGATTAAATTAAATTGTGATAGTAGATACCGTAACTTACTTTATTAACTTACAACAAATTAAAATGATGACTTGTGTATTGGTAAATATGAATATTTGAGAGAATTAAATTTCTTTCATATTATGAAGTGAATTTCAAAACTGATTTATGTTATGATGTAGCATATATTTACCACCTCCATGGAACCGATAAAATTGTTGCTTTGTAATTTTTGTAGCACTTTTGGAGACGGCGTATGTTCTTGGCTAAGCCACTCCTCAAAGAAGCTGGAATTGGTGCAATTTTATTGGAAAATCCTTTTTATGGAACACGTAAACCGAAAGATCAAGTGTAAGTATAAAATGTAGTAATTGATGATTGTAAATGCGTAAGATGTAGTATCGTGTGATAATAATAATAATAATATCGTGTGACCTGGCTGGCTCAGGTCTAGTGTCAGAGTTTTCAGGTCGCAACTGATCAATTTCAGGGCCTCTGACATGACCTAACGACTGCTGTTTAGGCAGCCGGGACCGACGGCTTAACGTGTCCATCCGAAACTATAGTAATTGAAATGACTAAACATTATCAAGTTTGTAACTTATGGTGAATCAATCATAACTTCAATTACAAGACTGTTGCAAACTTGTTATGGTTGACACAAAATAACAGAAATTGAAAAAATAATAATAAATACCTAGAAGCGGAAAGGCAAATAATAACTCTATTAATAACTAATAGGGAACCTGTGCTCCTCAAAGTCTAATTAAAAACTAGACTTTCTGAAATTTGAAGAATTGATGAAATAGGCCTATATACATCCTCGGTTAATTAAGCAAAATTTAAAGTTAATCGGATCAGTAGTTCAGATGTGATGCGTCATTCGTGAATTTCCAATACCCTACATGTATAAGCCGATTCCTTTCTTTATTATATTATACATAATAGTTTACACTTTGAAACTTTCTATTGAATAATAATTTCAAAAGTGGATCTAGTGAAAGTCGTTTTAATCTATATAGGGCCTAAATAAAAATCGAGCCTCAAATTTTGACATTCAATAACTTTATTATGTGTGCACTGAATTTGATGATTTTTTTTTAGTTGTGTTCGTTATGTTCAGGACCAGGTTTATGGCCTATCAAATTTATAATCCGACTTCAGGACACTTTCCTACGGTCCTTCAAAGTTTACATGTAATCCTTATGGGAGAAGATTTGTGAGCTGGCCACACACAGAAATAAAAATCAGCTGTTATGATCATTGCGTCATACAACAGCCGTCGGTAGATAGTAGACAAGAGTGTGTGCTGCTCCATAACCGCCCATGTATTTTATTCTAAACGCCCCGACTAAAAATAAATAAACGTTCTGTGTGTAACCATCCAGCAGTGCGGCCTCAGGTTAAAGACTTACATGCTCTAAGGGCATTGCTTTGTTTCGAATAATTGTGCTGTCTTCGGTGTTTAGAATTAATTGATTTTTAGTAGATTATTTATTTAGCAGTATGAAAATTATGTATATAAATAAAATGCTGCATCGCGCCTCCTCAGGTGTGCATCTAGCTAAAGTTTGTCATGAGATGCATTAAACTATTTGGCGGTACGAAGCTCGCTGGGCCAGCTAGTATTGAATAATTTTTTGTTATAAGTGGCCTATTTTCATTTTCTTGAGAATATCAGGATTATACATAGTAACATAACATCAAATATGTTTATGTATATATTAATAATAACAATATTATATTATGGAATATAAATAACATCATTCCAGAAATTAATTTGAATGATTATTTTCCAGACGCTCGATACTACACAATGTGTCAGATATTTTCGTGATGGGAGGATGTCTCATGATGGAAAGCCTGGTGCTTCTGCATTGGTCGGAAAAGTTGGGGTTTGGTCCCCTGGGTGTTACCGGGTTGTCTATGGGGGGACATGTGAGTATTTTCACCTATCAAGTTATAATAATAGCTTTATTGTCATTCATTAAATGAACAAAAGCCTCTCAATAGAGGTAGTTTGTGGTTGGCAGTTACCAAAAAACATCTTCTTTGAAAAAATACCTATCAAGTATAAAGTAGAAAATAAATTGATTTGCCTCGAAATTTAGATTAGGAAATATATATTTAAAAATGCATCATTCTACAGAAAAACATGCCTATTTCTTCCAGTTATAATATTGGAGAAGAATTTTCAGTTGCTAAGATAAATGTTCCCTAATTCTTAGTTATCTTGAACTAAAAAAATGTATGCAGGCTAAGTGTGAAATTTAGCTCGATTTTATTTTGTTTTTGATTACTTACTATTGTTAAAACGATTTTGGTTTTCGCATTTTGTTGTGATTGAATATTTGTTGTTTTGTCTACAGATGGCATCATTAGCAGCTACAGCCTGGCCGAAACCGCTTGTACTAGTTCCTTGCTTGTCGTGGTCCACTGCATCAAGCGCCTTCACAGAGGTAATCACAATAATATTAGTAGATCAATTCAATTTTTTCATATGACAATAGAATGAGAAGGAATAGGCCATACGTCTAATGTATCCCCGTCTAGGGAAGATAGTCACTTGAAAAGGAGGTCACAAAATGAATACTCTTTTTTTGTTATAACACATTAATTTTTGACCAAACATAGTGAGGTCTATGTTTTAACTCGGATTTTCTTATGTCTGTCTGTATACGGCCAAACGCGTTGATAGAATTCGATGGGATTTGGCAGTAATATTCCTTTTTCAACTGCGCGTCGATGTATACACAAGGTTTTTTGAAATTTTGCATTTTAAGGATAATATGAAAAAAAGGAATTCCTCTATACTCTGATATCACTATATATATAATCTACTTTGAAGATAGGATAAATCAGACTATAGAATTATTCATAATCAATCAGCTGACAAGTGGATTATTCATCGCATGCATTACACAGATGTCTGGCCGTGTCTTTTTCTATAACTTAAGTTAGGGTTTCAATATTTTTTATGATGCGTGCCCATCAGTATCAGTATTCAAACATTCGAAAAACAAATAATTTTATAGGTTATTGAAAATAAAATAAGAAATGATTAAATGATGTAGATAATGCTGAAGAAATTATAATATTCTTGATTGAAAAAAATTAATTTTAAAATACCGTAGTTTAGAAATATTTTTATCAGATGGAAAGATTATCACAGAACTGGATAAATTATCATATGGGATACAAATTCACACGTGAACTGAGTTTATGAACATAAGTGAGTTTTTGATCTTGGAGAAAACAAATAACAGTTTTTAAGAGTAAATTATGATTCAACTGTGAATTGTGATTCAACTGAATCAACTAGAGCAGGTGACATCAGATACTTGTGGATGAGAAAACTGCGTGAGGTCTACTGTTCACAGGACTACTAGTATAATGAGAAACTTATTTATAAAATTAGATTGAGATTGAAAATATGAATGGGTGAAAAATTACAGATGTAATAAGTTAGTAATAATAATTGATGATATAAAATCCATTCGATTATCTTGAGTAGCCTAACAATAACGAGTCAAATACGACTTTATGAGATAATATCAAAAATAGAATACTAGTGACCCCCTGGGTTAGAGAACTCGCTCAAGAACTGTTGTATTGTAATCTTTGAAACCCGCAACTTTTAATTATACAGAGTTGATGAAAATTATGGAAACAGCTAAATATTTCTTTTAAAAGAATAATTTGACAGTAGGTTTTATTGGGGATCCTATTTGAAATGAAAAATTACTCTGTCGCTTCAACATCTTTGTCCCTCTCATGAATCCAAATTCATTTTTTTAAATGAGAAGGTGGTCATGTGATACATGATACAGAGTTCCAAGAAAAAATGAATTACCGCACATTGATATCTCAACCCATATCAGTTTGTTGATGTAAAAGTTGTAAATTATGTTGTATATTAACCAGCTGAAGGTCTGACTGTGTGATAGCTTCCAAATAGCCTCAGCTGGTGGATCAATGGAAAAACTGTTGTGTTTGCAAGTAATGAATTCTTCAGCTGAGTAAATGATAAATAAAAATATTTTTTTCTTATATACACTTTCAATGTTATTTGTTATATCCTGAAAAAGAACGAAGAAGTGAGTCAATTTTGTTGTCCAACGAACTTGACCTGTAAATTGGTTCGAAGAATACGTGTTCAAAATTTGAAGCTAATTGATCAATTCTTTCTTAAGTTATTGTAGAACATACAAACAGACGGACAACGGCTTGAGCCTCCAGTAAATCAAAAGTGAGAACTCGCTAAAGCTCGTTCAGTTATTGTTACGATAGCATCCCATACTTCTATATTGTATAAAGTCTGTTCCATGTAGGCCTATGTTTGTAAAATGTAAAATTTTATTCTTTAAAATTTCTTTTGGTCCCTATATGGAAGTCACCTTTCTAACTATTATGGCTACTTAATTGTGAATCTTCTCATGATTCGATACCCTCTGTTTTCCCTCTAAATTCTGTGTAAATCGTCTACAATGATTGTAATTCTATAATAATTGAGTACCTCAAATTCTAATAATTATTCTGTCATTGGATTTAAATCTTAGTTATCATAGATAACTTATAATAGAATTCATAGTTCTATGATTGTCTGTGAATTCCAGTAAATCATGTATTTCATGTGATTATTCTATAGTTGTAGGCTATTATTTTTTATTTTTGTTTTAATGTTAATTTGAATGAATTAGGTATTTTTGATGTGATTTAAAAACGTTGTTGATTCCAGGGAGTTCTGAGTGGCGCAATAAATTGGGATCTCTTGACCACACAGTATCAAACAGATGAAGTGTTCAAATCCGAAATCGAGAAAATGGTGACAATTATCGAAGATGTAAGTCGTATCACCTTTTCTATACGATTTCATGGTCCTAAACCTGGAGAAACTCACAAACTTTCCAATCATATTCTACAAGGTTATATTTAGATTGCATAATCTCTGTTTCAACCATTTCCAACCATCGTACAGATTGTCATATGCCACAAACTGAATTGGAATTTTATTTATTATTGATGTTTTTATTGTCAGAGAGATCCTTTCGGATATACTGCCTTGCCGTAATATCCAATCTCACTTCATATATGCACTTGAGTTTATAGGTTATATTATTGGGTTTGTTGAAGTTTTATCACTAGAAATTTTTACTTCTACTTCCACAACCCAATTTTACTTTTATTAAGTTTAAAAAATGCATAAAGTAGCATTACATTACTTAGGGCCGGTTTCCGAGCTCGGGATTCAGCCAAGTTCTAGACTTTAAACAGCTGGAGTCAGAAAACTGGCTTTCCAAAACGGGGTGCAGTCGCAGTTTTTATCACTGTATTCACAGTTTCTATTTTCTCATTTCTATAATATTGGAAACGATTTTCCTTGACGATATTACACATTCCTAAATAATTCAAAATAGCTGAATCTTCACACTATTTTCGCTTTATTTTATTTTGTGTTCAAGTTTCTATTTTTTCGAAATTTAATTCAAACGTGACTATGACAATTAATACGACTACGTTTTCGCCCCGTTTCGGAAAGCCAATTTTCTGACTCCATCTGTTCAAAGTCTAGAACTTGGCTAAATCCCGAGCTCGGAACCCGGCCCTTAGTGTTTGATTACATTAAACTAATCAGACGATGAGATTGAAGAAAATTAAATTTTCTTCAATTTTGAAATCATCTAAAAAATTTTCCAAATTTCACAATCATCTACCCGACTTTCTTCTTATTGATTATTAATTTATCAACTTACAAACAAATGCTGTCATCAAAATTAGTGTATATTTGTGTAATTAATTATGTTAATACTATACAATGAGAATCTGCAAAATTTATTGAATGAAGATTGATGTGTAATCGGGCACGTTGAAATATAGGTCACGGCTGAATTATAACAGTCGTGAGGCCCATTAACGGCTTAAATTTTATAAGAGACTAGCTTACTTACATTCAGGCTAGGTGGGTCCTTCCCACGGTGGAACTCCCCACCGACAAATTTTTTTTCTAAAATGTACTAATTAAAATTCATGACATTTTCTTCATTTTCCAAGTTCCATTCCCCTACTTTGGTTGCCTTTATTACCGGCCTCCCTCTGATGTTATACTGTACTGTAATAAATAATTCATTTATTTGATCCTGGTTTAATTATTGTACATGCTATGGTGGGATTTACTTTATACTTTGAATGTCATCAAAATTTAACTGGGATGCGTACATGCCACGTTTAATTTACTCACGCCTTTTTAATGGCACCACTATACTCTAATACAACCTCTATGGTTGTTCTTACATCCCTCTACGTTTGATCTAACATTAATTATTGTTGTTACTTGTTAATAATAATCAGTTCTTTCTCAAATATAGTCTACTGTGTTTATCACACAAATATTATCTGATATCTCTCTCCACAACTCACTCAGAAATGTTCATAATAAAGATAAAGTATTCTAATAATTTATTATGTTTCACATGATCTACACTCACCTGAATTCTTGGCGCTAATTTCAAAAGCATCCATACAACAATGCAATACCTCAAACGAATTTGAATTTTCCGGTAATTTATTCCAATTTCTATCATAACTCATATCAGAATCAAATTGTTTATTAATTTTGCAATCTATGATAAAATCTCCTATATCAAAACTTTTGAATATGATTTATCCGGTAATCGATTCCAAATTTCATTGTAACTCATATAAAATACAATTATTTATCTCAATCTATAATAATAATAATAGTAATGAGTGACCTGGCTGGCTCATGTCTGGTGTCAGAGTTTACAGGTCGCAACTGATCAATTTCAGTGCCTCTGACATGACCTAACAACTGCATTTTAGGCAGCCGAGACCGACGGCTCAACGTGTCCATCCGCAACACGGATATCTATAATAAATTATCAAAAATATGGAATAACCTTACAAAATCTTTCAATCAAGATCAATAATAGAACATCATTTGTGGATGACATACCAATGAAGATTGCTCGTTTACAACTGTAGTCTCCTCTAAAAGTCGAAATAAAATAGGCTATTTATTTATTTATTCACAAAACTATATAAGTTTGAAAACAACAGGCATGATAACCCAAAACTGTCTCCTGTACAGTAATTCCACACTGTAAAATATAACCCATAGATTGCTGGCCATTTGCTGATTTTTAGGATGTATTTATTTATACATTGATACATATAATATAATTCTCTACTAAGAATGATTGAGAAAGGATATACTAATCGGCACTACCTAATAACATACAAGGTTAGCAAGCCAATGTTAGGCTCAATTCACTCTACCTCGACTCAAATCGTACGACTCCAGTCGAGGATACTCCAGTCTCTCGGCCTTACGACTTTCTTGTTCATTGTCACTACTTCAGTTCCATGCTACTCCATTTCTAACCTGACTTTATTAAAAATAACTCTAGGAAAAATGGATTAATTGCGAACTAATAAAGAGAAAATGAATATGTTTGATAATTCTAAACAAAAAACATAGTTTAAGAAAAGATAGAATGATTTTTTGTTATTCTTTCTAATTATTTATTCAACTTTTAAATAAATACTGTAACAAATTTTATAATAATTATAATGAATTAATATTGTCTTATCTAATTCGTTTTATTGGCTTATTTAGAATGATGGACCAAAAAAGAAGCAACAAGAAAATGTTTCTTCTGTACTTAGCCATGAAGATGAACCTTCAAAGTTCAAATTCTAACCTCACTTCATTGAAAATACATGATACTAAGCAACTCAAGTCGCTTCTTTATCAACATGTCGAGTTGCCGCTTGACTAAGTTTCACAGTCGTGAGGTTGCAGAAACTATAGTGAGGTCCACGTTATAATGGCAGTGTTTGTTTAGCAATGGTATTGCTATCCTTGCCTATCAAGGTTAGTGCTATCTCTTTCTCGCTTTGCTCTGTTGCCAGATCGTCTTTTAACAATGTTACTAATTAAACAACAAAATATTTATTTCATCTTAATTATGAAAATTAATTATAAAATTATTGAAAAATATAATTTCTTGCTTAATAATATATAATTGATTATTTTAAACGAGAATGAACAGTAAATATTACATCAATAAACCTGCATCAACTACCGTCTGTAGAAGGCATTGACATGACTGAGAGTCGGAAACGTTGTTCTCCTATCTTTCTTTACTGCCATTATAACGTGGACCTTACTATAATAGAATCGACTGTCTGAGTGTCACAATTTGAAAACACATGCTTTGTCCCGAAGGCACTGGAGTTGCAGTCTCTTCTCGACTTGAGTCGCGCCTAGTGTTAGTTGTGTCAAAAACATGCTGACAGTGTGAACTGAATCTTACCAAATATTTTTCCATCAGTAATTTCCTAGCAGTGAAGAGCTTCTAAATGCTAAACAATAAATGTTTATTTGGAATTTATTTTGAGAATTATGTTTAATTTTAAATATCTTTCTATTTTTCAGGATGCCTTCCTGGCAGGTCAACAATTCGCCAAAGACTTTCCGAATAGTATGAAAAACGTTGACAAGACGCAGTATTGTGGCTGTGAAGGTGGCAACATCGCCTCCACTAATTTAAAGAATAAAACCAACGAATCATCATCGAATGCATCTAATGAGGCTCCCAATACAACACAAACAGGTAGCTGTAGGCAAAATTATGTACGAGTTATACTAGAAATATTATAAATCTCAAAAAAATGTATTGGTAGAATGACATGAAAATTTACAAGTACCGTTTTGAAAAGTTTATTTGAGATTTTAATTTCATACTATGAATGTATTGTAGTAGACCTATAAGGAAAAGTGAAGCTTTGTCGCAATAGTTCTTTCCAGATTTTCCCTTTTTGTGTAGTTCAGAAGTTGATATTGTGGTAATTATTCATATTAAATAAAAATACTAAGAAATTGTCAAAAAACCACAGATTTCAGTCTCTGTTTATCAGAGATTTACAATGGTGTAACAACCGAAACCGGCCTTCCTAACTATCAATAAATCTGTTTTTTTTTTAACAATTTCTTAGTATTTTTGTTTAATATTTTCAGATTTTGTTTCTCAGCTGCGTGCGTCGTTATGCATGGTCTGACGTGCACTTGCATATTGCACTTACACGCACTCAATGTGATTATACCATTATATCTATGATATATCCTGATCTCTGTTATCTTATTCTGATCTATTGCGTTAACAGAGAGCTGCACCCACGACACAGATACCAAACGATCACGCGTCCAGTTCAGTGATTCGATCTCGAGCGAGACGCTGAAAGCCGACAGTGCTGATTCAGGCGGGAAGATGAGCAGCAACCTGTTCAGCAGACTGTTCCACCTTGGCGGTGGTGGGGGTAGGGGCAAATCAGCGCCGGCTGCTGAACAGAAGAGTGCCTCACCCCCTCTCACCCCTCTCGGTGCTGACGACCGGCGAGATCTGCTGCATCTCATCAATGAGAAACTGCGCAGTGGAAGTGGTGCCAAGAGTAAAACAGGTCAGCTTTTCACTCAATTCAAGGCTGTGCAACAGGCTAAAAAACTTATTACTGTGATATTTTTCAAAGTTTTTTGATTTGTCTGCTATCAAGCTATCAAATTTCCTTACAACCTTTATGACGTATTTTTATTTTTTATCTCTATAACATATTCATGTACATTTTCATGTATGTTCTAAATAAAAGTTTGGTAGATAAACAGTCAAATATCGGTGCACCGAGCTTCGCTCGTTATTTATTGATAACAGAACTCAATTCTTTAAAATGATTGGGGAAGGACTAACAGGCACAGCCCAAAACTGTTTCTTCCCCGAATTTCAATTTATACACTATAAATATTCCAAAAGTAGGTTATGTTCCATACTCTTGAATTCAGGTCCAATTTTCAGTCCAAATATTTTAGAACATAAAAGTTCTCATTTAGATTGTAAATCATTCATTTATACCAAATTGAATAACAAAATAACACTCACTAATAACTTGGAACTGTAAAGTAATGATAAACTTTCAATATTATGATATATACCATCTCATGTCAACAAATCAGATTATTTTGATCGAGTCAATTAAAATTTCTAGATTTCTCGGGAGATACGGTAAGCTAATTGATTACACAGCTGATCTCCCACACAGGCACACGCATCTTCTGTTATCGACAGACGACGAAATTATCATCTGTTTTTCCGAGGATAAATTATCCTTTTCATGTCCTTCAGCGAGTTTCCCAGGGATGAGACCTAGTGCAATCGAATTTTTATATCATAAACATACTATGTTCAAAATTTCGTGTAAATCGTTTGAGCCGTTTTCGAAATCCGTTGAACATAAATAACCAGATATAATATAAATAATAAACCAGATATAAAAATACAGAAATTGCTTGCTTAATATAATTTGATGTAGATTTTCAATTTTTGTGTACGAACTCTTAAAAGTCTGATTTCACAAAATTTCACCGTTCAAATATTTACCGTAATTTCACCGTTGCGTGGTGTGACGCAACAAATTATTAATAATAATAATAATATATAAGCAATAAAAGTTTAGAATCTGAATTTTCAACTCATTCGCAATAAATTGTCTATGAATATGAAAAAAAATATTACGCTTAATTATTTAATATTTTTCAATTTATTTACTGTATTTAGAAAAATTATATTTCTTTGGCACCCTTTACTGGAATTATTATTGAATTATTTAGTTTTATAATCTATACTATTATTATAATGTAATTCTACGAGAAAATTGTAAATTTGACTCGTAAATTGTAAGCTTTTTTATATTTGTTATTGTTATTAAGGATAAATAAACGATTTTTGATTTGATGTTTGATATGTTTTAGACGCGTCATGGCGCGAACTGGAGGCTCACCACTTCATGCGCGGCATCATGGACGAGTGCACACATCTGCGCAACTTCGCCCGCCCCGTCGACACGTCACTGATCACGGTGGTGTGCGCGCGCAACGACGGCTACGTGCCACGTGACAGCGTCACTCCGCTCGCCGACATCTGGCCTGGCCTCGAGGTGCGCTATGTCGACGCCGGTCATGTCACCGCTTTCCTCCTGCATCAGAATGTCTTCAGGTCGGTACCAAACCTTCATTTGTCCAGCGTTAGTAGACAGAAGGTTGATCACGCACAGGTGTAAGATTTAAAGTGGTGGGTGGAACGCCAGCGTGATGTCACGTGTAGTAAGGAAGTGATGAGTAACCACACTGAGCATACAGTTTATTCACTGTAGCTTCAAATACATCGTCGTTTAATCCCCTTAAGGTTGACCTAGAACTTAATAATTCTCTGTAATTCTAATGATGTTGTTAAATATTTGAAGTTCATTCAACTTGTATGAATAAAATGAAGTTAAAAGTTTTCAAGAATCTGAAAACGTGACATGAAAAAGTTAATAAGCTGGAAAAGCGTTAGTAGACAACGTTATATCATTATAATTTCATATTAACAAATCAGATTATTTTGATCGAGTCAATTAAAATTTCTAGATTTCTCGGGAGATACGGTAAGCTAATTGATTACACAGCTGATCTCCCACACAGGCACACGCATCTTCTGTTATCGACAGACGACGAAATTATCATCTGTTTTTCCGAGGATAAATTATCCTTTTCATGTCCTTCAGCGAGTT
This sequence comes from Nilaparvata lugens, assembly GCF_014356525.2. Classification (NCBI taxonomy): domain Eukaryota; kingdom Metazoa; phylum Arthropoda; class Insecta; order Hemiptera; family Delphacidae; genus Nilaparvata; species Nilaparvata lugens. Next base: position 22,602,023 of record NC_052515.1, read on the forward strand.
TCCCAGGGATGAGACCTAGTGCAATCGAATTTTTATATCATAAACATACTATGTTCAAAATTTCGTGTAAATCGTTTGAGCCGTTTTCGAAATCCGTTGAACATAAATAACCAGATATAAATATAAATAATAAACCAGATATAAAAATACAGAAATTGCTTGCTTAATATAATTTGATGTAGATTTTCAATTTTTGTGTACGAACTCTTAAAAGTCTGATTTCACAAAATTTCACCGTTCAAATATTTACCGTAATTTCACCGTTGCGTGGTGTGACGCAACAAATTATTAATAATAATAATAATATATAAGCAATAAAAGTTTAGAATCTGAATTTTCAACTCATTCGCAATAAATTGTCTATGAATATGAAAAAAAATATTACGCTTAATTATTTAATATTTTTCAATTTATTTACTGTATTTAGAAAAATTATATTTCTTTGGCACCCTTTACTGGAATTATTATTGAATTATTTAGTTTTATAATCTATACTATTATTATAATGTAATTCTACGAGAAAATTGTAAATTTGACTCGTAAATTGTAAGCTTTTTTATATTTGTTATTGTTATTAAGGATAAATAAACGATTTTTGATTTGATGTTTGATATGTTTTAGACGCGTCATGGCGCGAACTGGAGGCTCACCACTTCATGCGCGGCATCATGGACGAGTGCACACATCTGCGCAACTTCGCCCGCCCCGTCGACACGTCACTGATCACGGTGGTGTGCGCGCGCAACGACGGCTACGTGCCACGTGACAGCGTCACTCCGCTCGCCGACATCTGGCCTGGCCTCGAGGTGCGCTATGTCGACGCCGGTCATGTCACCGCTTTCCTCCTGCATCAGAATGTCTTCAGGTCGGTACCAAACCTTCATTTGTCCAGCGTTAGTAGACAGAAGGTTGATCACGCACAGGTGTAAGATTTAAAGTGGTGGGTGGAACGCCAGCGTGATGTCACGTGTAGTAAGGAAGTGATGAGTAACCACACTGAGCATACAGTTTATTCACTGTAGCTTCAAATACATCGTCGTTTAATCCCCTTAAGGTTGACCTAGAACTTAATAATTCTCTGTAATTCTAATGATGTTGTTAAATATTTGAAGTTCATTCAACTTGTATGAATAAAATGAAGTTAAAAGTTTTCAAGAATCTGAAAACGTGACATGAAAAAGTTAATAAGCTGGAAAAGCGTTAGTAGACAACGTTATATCATTATAATTTCATATTAACCCATAAAACAATCTTGATGAACCAATGCATTACAATAAACCGATCCCGATAAATCCGATGCATCATTGCATTCATATAAATGCACTGAACACATGCTGTTCGAGCACATGCTCTACAACTGTACTACGAAAATCAAAATATCTCATCCCTGAAATACACAAGCTGACGTATAGCCAAACTATAAAATATAAACACGACCTAGAATATGAAGAAACCTTATAGGATTGAAAGGGTAGGTAAGGAGTTAAGGTTTTTGCCTTTGAATGGCAAAATGCTCGTCTTATTCATATATTTTGATAATATTATTGTAAAGCATAAACAGAAAGGTTGCATGTCAGAACATGTTTGTTATTATGATTTGACTATACGTCACCGTATGATTTTCAAGAATGCGATATTTTGGATACTCTGTACTACAGCCTACGTCAAGGTTGCAGTTCCCCCACTCCAATTGCATGTCAACTTGAATACAATAGATGAGTGACCAACCTTCTGTCTACTAACTTTGCATTTGCCTTCCAATGAAACAGGTTTTTCAATAGGCATCTTCAATTACTAAATATACTCAAAGGGCTAAAGATAGCATAAGAGGATATCCGATAGTATAGGGCGTTCACATGGTATAAAGCAAACATCCATACATTAAGCAGAAAACAGCCAAATTCTACTCATTTATTTGCCATTCAATGAAACAAATTCACAGTAGGCATCGCCAAATACTAACTATACTTCACCAACTCAAAGGGTTGATGATTAGGATTAGAGATAGCATAAGAAGATATCTCATGGTATAGGGCGTCCGAATTTCACTGTTAACTCAAGCCTATAATCCTAGTAGTTCTTTTCGTGAAGCTATGTGATGCTGGTAGTCTATCTTGCTGTGACGTTCTTTTTTCTTTATTCTTTATTGATTCAATGATACACAATTATTTTTTTAAATAATTTGGTGGAAGATCAACAGGCACATCCCAAAACTGTTCCTCCCTCGAATTTTGATTTATTTAAATAGCCCAGAGAATAGGTTATGTTTTCTCCACTTTTTATAAATGTCTAATTCTCTGACCAAACACTTTAAACAAGACATCAACTATTTGAGGGATATTACAAAAATACATTCAAAGCTACTACATCATATTACCAACAAAGTAAAGTTCAAAACTCATAAATAATAATAGCTTATACAATAAAATAAATCCTCATCCTATACAGGGTGGGTGAAAAGTCCGAGAACGGCTTAATATATCATACACAAAGGTTATTTGACGGTGGGTGTGATTGGGGATCCTACACAAATTGAAAGTACTACTTTACTATGACTTCAAAAATCTGGTCCGCTATCTTAGATCCGCCATATTGAATGCAACTTTATTTTTTTAAATAGGAAGGTGGTCATGCGATACATGATTTCGATACGAAATTTTAAGAAAAAAAGAATGGCGAAAACCGCATATCGATATCTCAAACCGTTTAGAAGATATTCACATTATTAATCAATACTATTCAAAGCAGAGAGGAGAGAAAAAAGTTCGAGAACGGCTTCATATCTCATACACAAAGGTAATTTGATGGTGGGTATGATCGGGGATCCTACTCAAACTGTAAATACTACTTTACTATGACTTCAAAAATTTGGTCCGCCATATTGAATGCAACTTTGTTTTTTTAAATAGGAAGGTGGTCATGCGATACATGATTTCGATACGAAATTTAAAAAAAATGAATGGTGAAAACCGCATATCGATAATTATCTCAAACCGTTCAGAAGATATTCACATTATTAATCAATATCATGCATATCATAAATGAAATAGATAAGTGGTATTAATTATTAATGTGAATATCATGTATCGCATGACCACCTTCCTATTTAAAAAAAAAACAAAGTTGCATTCAATATGGCGGACCAAATTTTTGAAGTCATAGTAAAGTAGTATTTTCAATTTGAGTAGGATCCCCAATCACACCCACCATCAAATCACCTTCGTGTATGAGATATTAAGCCGTTCTCGGACTTTTCACCCACTCTGTATAGAAGATAACTGATGACTTCGCTGGCAGACTTAACTACAAAATTAATTCAGTTTTAAGACATGCAAACGAAAATTGATGGCTAGTCCAAGTGTCTAGTTTTAATTACCTATTAAAAAAAATCATTAATGGCTGGGAAAGAACAACAGGAAGAATTTGAAAAATGAATAAATTTGAATGAAGTTTGAACAGGCAAATCCCAAACTATTCCTTTTCATAATTTTGATAGATTTACGAGATATTGGATAGATATAGGGCCCGATTACAACTACATCTAGTGACTATGAAGTCTATATGTTTCATTTGTTTTCATAGGTCTGCGATTAAGGATTCGTTCGAACGTGCGAGGAACAAATATTACGAAAAATCACATCAGTCAAGAAAATCTGCGTAAAATGGAAAACCTCAACCTACAAAACATTTCCAACCTTTCTGCTGAAATAAGAAAATATCCAAATTTATATTTTGTCTCAAATCACAGTACACTTTATTAACATGAAAAACATTCGCAAATAGAACGGAGTGACGATTGTGAAATTACAGGTAATAATCCAATATCACGGAACATATTTTTGTAAAATTTATTCAAATATACTGTACAATGAAAGAATTATTATTTATCAGTAGTGGTACGGTATCTTAATGTTGGTAGAGTATGTACAAGTTTAGTTAATATTTCATTTATTCATATGCAGCCTTTTATTTTAGTAATAGTCACTAACCGAATTAGATTTGAATTATTTTAACCATATAAAATTGAAGCTCAACCTGATTTATTGATATTATTAGACTTTTTGTAGCTGATTATAACCACCAATCAGTGAATCAAAAAGAAATCTGTGATATTATCCCTGTAAGTCATTTGATATTGGTTTGATTCAGGCAGTCACTATTCCTGAATTAAAATTTTAGTACCTTTGAAAGTAATTTTCATTGAGTCTTGAAGATTTTACTCTTGTATTTTATCAATTTGCTACTAATATTATACAACAAATACCGATAGTGAAAATCATTGTTTTCAATTGATATTTTTTAGGTAGCTAGCATTCCTCTTACATTTGTATTCACTTTTTTAGCAATGAGATCTCTCCGATTAAATGTCCGCTGTTATATATTTATTTTTATCTACTCTATTCTATTGCTTTTGGATTGGAAAATACGTATGGAATGATGCTTATGGAATTATTAGGGATTTAAGACTCTCTTCACATATGGGCACAAAACATTAGTTTTCAATACAATTACATTATTTTTCAACATTGTACCTGATGTTAGAAATAACTTGCTTATTGGTGAGATGTTATTGAGTTTTAAGCCACTATAATAAGTCATGAAGAAGAGATTTTATTTGTTAAAATTCATTCTCTGGAGCATGGTACCAAAATAATAATATTTTCAATCGATCATCCTTAATTAAAACCATGAGTATTTTGACAAACACATGTAGATTGTCAGGTACATAAGAAAAAATATCACAAAACAGACCACTGTTATTGATTGACATTAATTAAAAACTTGAAGATAACAATTATTACAGATATATAACATGTTCAAAAGTTGACATTTACAGATAACCTGAATAGGCATTTTATTCTTCTATCATTCCATCAACTACTCAGAACTATAATTCATTCAATACTGTAATACAATTGCTTTTTTAATTCACAACCCATAGGATATAACAAGAATAGTTGAATGAATGAGAATAAATTTTTGAAATAATATTTCACAATAAAATTCAAAACTACGATATCACGATTATTATTATAATGTTTGAGGAATGCATACTAACACCGCATGAATATAGCTAGAATTTAACAATAGCCCTGTAAATCAATGTGTCATTATACAATACTTACTGTAATTATGTGGAATTATTTTATTGGATGTAGATTGTGAAACGTGTAATATTTTAATTGACAAATACAATAATTTATTATCATTGTTGAGTGGGTGTATTTTTTATCATACTGATTCTGCAGTTGGCTAGTAAGATTGTACCATTATGCTATAGTGAGGTCCATGTTATAATGACAGTATTTGATCAACTTTGGTTTGCCTATCCTTGTCTATCATTCGATAAAGCCGGTGGTACTATCCTTTTATAGGTCCACAACGATGCCAATCATGTTTTTTACAGTGTAGAAATATAATTAATTAATGCAGAGAATCGGCATTGCTATTCTTCTATCTTTATCCACTGCTATTATAACGTGGACCTCACTATAGTTTGTACATTGATTTATAAGGTGATAATGAATATAACATTATAATGATGTGTTATTTCGTCAATTAAGCTTCGTTGTAAGCCAGGTGTTAATTCGTCAATCAAGCTTGATCACTAGATTACAAATGATCAAAGCCTTGTGTTTCAGCTCGTTGCAAGTTTAGCGAATTGCTCAACTTTGTTTCTATATCAATGTGGTCTAGTGTAAATCAAGTTTGGTCATCGAATAAGGATATGACCACATTCGATGCACGTATGTGCAAGTGCACGTAAGATCATTCATGATCATTAATGACCATTCTTATGATGATTCATGATAGCAAAAATCTGGAAAAGCGGTGGGAATTCTCCCACTTGCTGGTGGCGTACTGCAGGCACCTTACAACGTGCTTCTATGGCTCTTTTCAGGTCTTGTTTCACATCTGCGCGCTTGGCCATGCATGCTCTACAGTGCACTTGCACATACATGCTTTCAATATCTATTTATTTACAATGCAAATGATACTAATGTAATAACATTCACATACCCTAAGATATAAATATACCGGGTGATTACAAATGAAATAGACAACTTCAATAGCCTGTACAAAATTAAACTGGTGTATTTCAACATAGTAAGTGATATAGGTTTGTAGGGAATTTCTTAAAGTTTATGTTGGTAGAACTGTTGCTGGCTATTGTTGGCTGCTCCGTGTTACAACAGGCAGTTTAGTTTAGCAATATGGCCGCTACTCAAGTGGAGAAAGCTTATTGTGTTCTTGAATTAGCCAAAACAAACTCTGTTACTGTTGTGCAGCGTCATTTCAGAAAAAAATACGGTAAACCACCACCAACAAGGCAATCAATTTATGACTGGTATGAACGTTTTGAAAGCAGTGGATGTGTGTGTAAGAAGAAGAGTACTGGAAGACCTTCTGTTACAGAAGAAAAAATTGATAGTGTTCGTGATGTTTTTGTACGAAGTCCAGGAAAATCGACTAGATCAGCGAGTTTAGAATTGCAAATTTCTCAACCTACTGTGTGGAAAATTCTGCGGAAACGTTTGAAAATGACACCTTATAAATTGCAGTTAGTACAAAGTTTAAATGACAATGATAAAGTTGTACGTAAAAATTTTTGTCAAGAGATGCAACATTGTCTTGAAAATGACGACACATTGTTTAATCGCCTAATTTTCAGTGATGAATGCACTTTTCACATTAGTGGAAAAGTTAACAGACATAACGTACGAGTATGGGGAACAGAAAACCCAAGAGAGACTGTACAGCATATACGCGATTCTCCTAAAGTGAACGTGTTTCGCGCTTTATCTTGTGAAAAGGTTTACGGGCCTTTCTTCTTCCAAGAACCATCAGTAACCGGAAGAATTTATCTGGACATGTTAACCGAATGGTTAATGCCTCAACTCCATGAAGATAGTTGTAACTTCATTTTTGTACAAGATGGAGCTCCGCCTCACTGGTACTCAGACGTCAGAGGGTATCTGGATGAACATCTTCCTAGACGATGGATCGGCCGTGCAAGTGAGGAAAACGTTGTATTTCAGCCGTGGCCACCTCGTATTCCGGACCTAACGCCCTGCGACTTTTTTCTTGTGGGGCTATGTAAAAGACAGAGTTTTCGTACCACCGCTTCCTGTTGCTATCGATGATCTTAAACAACGAATCACAAATGATCTTGCTACAGTTAACCGTGAGATGCTTAGTCGTGTGTGGTCAGAATTTGACTACCGTGTTGATATCTGTAGTGTTGCAAATGGTAAACACATTGAACATCTGTAAATTTTCAAATAAAACTTCAAGAATTCTTCTGTGTAATCATGTAAGAAATGATCTAAACTTTTAAATAATAAATTATCTACAAGCTATTCAAACTGTCTATTTCATTTGTAATCACCCGGTATATCATAGACTATACAGGGGGGGTGAAAAGTCCGAGAACGGCTTAATGTCTCATACACAAAGGTAATTTGACGGTCGGTGTGATTGGGGATCCTACTCAAATTGAAAAAACTACTGTACAATGACTTTAAAAATCTGCTCCGCCATCTTGGATCCACCATATTGAATGCAACTTCATTTCTTTAAATAGGAAGGTGGTCATGCGATACATGATTTCGATAGGGAATTTTAAGGAAAAATGAATGGCAGAAACCGCATATCGATATCTCAAACCGTTTCGAAGATATTCACATTATCAATCAATACTATTCAAAGCAAAAAGAGAGAAAAAAGTCTGAGAATGCCTTAGTATCTCATAAAAAGAAGTGATTCCAAGGTGGGGATGCTACTCGAATTGAAAATACTACTTTACTATGACTTTAAAAATCTGGTCCGCCATCTTGGATCAGCCATTTTAAATGCAACTTTATTTTTTTAAATAAGAAGGTGATCATGCGATACATTATTTCTATATGGAATTTCAAGAAAAAATGATTGACGAAACCCGCATATCGATATCTCAAACCGTTTAGAATATATTCACATTATTAATCAATACCACTCATGTATTTCATTGATGATTTGATTGATATCTTCTGAACGGTTGTTGATATCGATGTGCGGTTTTCGCCAATAATTTTTAAAGTCATGGTAAAGTAGTATTTTCAAGTCGAGTAACATCACTAATCCCACCTACCTTGAAATCATTTCTTTTTATGAGATACTAAGCTGTACTCAGACTTTTTTCTCTCTCTTCTGCTTTGAATAGTATTGATTGATAATGTGAATATCTTCGAAACGGTTTGAAGTATCGATATGCGGTTTTCGCCATTCATTTTTCCTTAAAATTCCCTATCGAAATCATGTATCACATGACCGCCTTCCTATTTAAAAAAATGAAGTTGCATTCAATATGGCGGAGCAGATTTTTAAAGTCATTGTACAGTAGTTTTTTTCTATTTGAGTAGGATCCCCAATCACACCGACCGTCAAATTACCTTTGTGTATGAGATATAAATCCGTTCTCGGAATTTTCACCCACCCTGTATGACCCTAATATATTATTATGATCATACCCTAAGATTAAAAATAGATTATCTTCGTTTAGACCTTGTCCAGACTGTAAGGCTGGTAGTTAACTATTTCATATTAGTGTATTCAAGTGCTTCAAGCTGAAACCACACAATAAGACAACAATATTACAAATAATACATTATTAGAATGTGATACAAGACTGGATAGAACAATAATTCGATTCCTCGTACTGAATTGATGTTTTTTATCTTACTAGTTCAAATTTATTTTATTCCCGCCATCTTCTAATTAAATTTTAATTTATTTATTTATTTATTTATTACATAAATACATACATGGAGACAACAGTACGTTGTTAATGTCTGGAATAATATTATACTCTCCAGTATTTTTGTATTAGAATGATGTTCATAAGAGCGCTAAACTTCAATGTGAAAATAATAGGAGGAATAATAATAATTCATAATCAAGAATGAAGGGATGATGTTGAGAAATTAATAGTCCTCTAGTTTTCAGTCTTAAGAGTTTTTTGAACCACTGTGAAATAATTTTTAAGCGCATAATTATCAGTTTGTGGAAGGTTGGTCTCAAGCAGCCATTTCTACGCGAAAAAGGGAATTGTATTTTATGTATTATCCCATTTATGTATTTTGAAATAATTATAAAATAGAATTATAGTACCCTTTGGAATAAAATAATAGAATAAATATACAAATGTATTATTTTATTAATTTCAAAGGGTACTATAATTCTATTTTATAATTATTTCAAAATACATAAATGGGATAATACATAAAATACATTTTTTCGTGTAGAAATGGCAGCTTGAGACCAACCTTCCACAATCTGATAATTATTCGTTTCAAAATGATTTTACAGTGGTTCAAAAAACTACAATATTTACAAAAAAGAAGCCCTGAATTCATACATTTTAAGAAGATTTTGAAATAAATTGAAATCGTGTTTGTGACTGTTCTAATAAATAAATAAATAAATAAATAAATTGGAAAAAAATTATGGAGAGCGGCGGACACCCAATCTTAACGATTTGATAAATTGTCGCTCCCGGCTGAAGTATGACAGTCCATAAGGTCCATTGAAGGCTTAAGTGATATATTTATTCGAGGTGGAACTTCTGTCAGGAACTCCACACCAATAAAAGCCATACGAATATTATTATTAAATATTTAATAAGACTCTGGCTGCTGACGCAACCATTTCCCAATGCTTCAATTCATAACATATTCAAAATCTAGATTTTTGTAGAATGAATCAAATCTATCAATGACTACTAAACAGTTTTTCTTTTCTTGATTAGTTTGTTGATTGACTCGCTTAGCAGAATGAAGAAGTCGTGTTTCGTCTAGAATTTTGCGGTCACAATACCTCTCAGAAAGTAAGGGGGGAGAAAGACGTCAGAAAAGCTCAGAACATTGTTTACTGCAATTGGTGTAATGTTCTGAAATACCGGTATTTGATCACATCGAGTTTTTTTGGGTGAGTTTCAAAATGTTCAAGAACTATATTTTTCTCAGTAGTGGTGAAGGTACTGTAGAAGGATTCTCTAGTTGATCTTTTGGGGTGTAGTTAGAAGCTCTTCTAGTCTTCACTAAGGGCTGGTTTCTGATCTCAAGATTCAGCTAAGTTTTAGACTTTAAACAGCTGGAGTCAGAAAATTGGATTTCCGAAACGGGGCGAAGTCGCAGTGAACGTTTAAATTAGATTTCGAAAAACTAGAAAATTGAACACAAAATAAAATAAAGAGAAAATAGTGTAAAGTTTCAGCTATTTTGAATTATTTAGGAATGTTTCAGTTCGTCAAGGAAAAACGTTTACAATTATAGAAATGAGAAAATAAAGATTGTCATAAAAACTGCAACTACGCCCAGTTTCGAAAAGCCAATTTTCTGACTCCAGCTGTAGGAGAACTTAGCTAAATCCCGAGTTCGGTAACCAGCCCTAAGTGTAGACTAAGACACTACTTAATACACGTTGACATGAGTAGTTAGTCTCTAATTCAGACTCTGAATTAGTGTCTTATTCATTCGTAGTCTTGCTACAAACACCATTACCTATGTCATGAATTTTAATAACTGCCTTCGAATGTGAAAATGTGTATTGAGTAGGCGTACATCACCTTAATTATAGTCCAATTTAGAGTCTTGTTACTTTATTGTTTCAAATTTGAATAAATGATAGAAGTAGGAGTGTCAGCATTTCACAGATAAGAGTTTCCCTTTCATCTGAGAAAAGTAGTCTCTTTTGAAATAACAAGATTAGAGTAGGTACCCTACTACGTATTTGATCTTTAAAGCTCACAAAAAGTATAAATACAAGAATAGTTGAATAATTTCTTCTGGTGAAGGATAAATATTGATAGTAAAGTCATATTTTCTACTTATACTTATCATTTCCTGAAGAATTGGAATTAGACATGTTCTGCTCGAATAATTTTATCGTCTTTGATCGAATGAAAGGCTAAATAAATGAAAAATAAGTGATTTCTTTTACTTTCTCCTCCAATGCTGATAATTATTTCTTTCACGGCGTATTTTTATCGATGTCCCGAGGCTTAATTCATATAGAATATCAGAATTCAAATAGATTGTAAATAACCTTTTTCCAAACACTTCATCGCAAAACTATACTTTGTACAAAATTACTTCTCACTTGGGATGGACATGCGCAGCAGAGAAGGGATACAACGGCGGCTATGTTACCGTCGTGAACCGGCCAGCGTTCTCTAATTTCCAGTGAGAGTTCAAGCATTCATGTTAAGCTTAGGAAGTTTCCTTCATGCAAGCACTGACTCGACTGGCTCTAATCGACAAATTGACAACTGCGCTCCCACCTATGGTTCTATCCATCTATTTATTGGCTGATCTTCCTCCATTTAACTGCGCCGCGAATTCCTCCAAGTCTGAAGTGATTTTGTACGGAGTATAGTCATTATTTAACTGGAAACTTTTCACAAAACAGCTGATTCCTGCATACCTTGCGGAAAACACAAACCGTGCGCAAAACGTTTCAGCATGGTTCCAATTGATAAATCGATGTCAGTACCAATAAAATAATATAAATGTGATAGTTGAGTGTTGAGAAAAATATTGTGAGCAACTGATTTGCAAACGTTTTGCCAAACTCGATAGATGACCGATCGAATCGTACTGCACATTTAGGCATACTAACCGTTTCCCTCTCTTTATATCTATGAGGTGATTATGCATGTTAAAAGAAAGACTATGACTAGAAATGCTGATACGCTTGGATACAATACACGAAATAGAGGAGACTATGCTTCACTGTATCACAGAACAGCTCTTTTCGAGAGAAAACCAACTTAAGCAACATATATGGGCCTTAAATTTATTATAAGGCTTCCTACTCATTCGAAAAATTGTGAAGATATCAATATTTTGAAGGAGTTGAAAAGCTTTTTGATGGTTGGAGTATTCTATACCACGGAAGAGTTTGTGTGTAGAGAGGGTTGCTTTGTGTCATTTTTTTTCTTTTTTTTGTATCACCGTACGGTATGTGTTATAAATTCTCACAATTCCTATACTCTAATTAGAGTCTCTGGGAAGCTTTAAAGACAAACAAACAAATTTTGAGTTCCATAAAACACAACTGATAATGCCTGATTATGTTATCACATTGGACCATGGAGAAGGCATTCCTGTATACTTATTCTATGGTTGAAGTACAATATTCGTTACAAAATCTCCATTTTATTATTGATGGAATGTCAGAAAAACGGAACAGAGGGAAAATTCCGAGGATGTGGATTTTTCCAATTTTTATAGATATGGATTTGTCTGATTTCTAATATGGTATAGAATCATGATGGAAAATGAAGAAACATGTAAATCACCAATAGATAATTCACAGAGAAAAAGAAAAGCTTAAATAATAACTACTGTATATTTTGGTAAAGTTTTTGCTCAAATCACTACCGTGCTTTCAGAGAGGAAAGAATATTAAAATGTAATTATATTTTGTCTCCCTTTGTAACCAACCTATTGGGTTGTGGATTTTCTTATGATTGAAGAAGTCAATGAGAATGTGGCATGATATTATGAAACAGTTAATTTCATTCAATCGGATCTTTATGTATTTAGGTTCCTTCTCGATTGTATTGACGCTAGAAAAAAATAAATTACTTGAGAAGATCCGCTAGGAGCCATATTCAGGCTCTCACTTCTTACTGTCAGCATTGGTCGAATGAAAAGTATTGATTTCATACGATATGATTACTGACATTTTGAATTGGATGTCTGAACTAAGGAAACGTGATTGTGTATTTTTAAAAGAAGCTTACAGTGAAACGTGCCCTTTCTTGTCTTGTGATGAAATTTATCTATTTAAAGAGTGCGGTGTAAACATAGCATGTATTCAAAGTATCCTCTCACGTGATGTGGTTAGTTAAACGACGACACTCTTTTCACGTGACAATTTTCAAATCCGATTAGTGATCTTTAAACAAGTTAGTGAAGCGCAATAAGCCTCTTGCATCATCCATCATGCAAATAGGGAGTCTTCAAGAATGCACTGAAAACTATTCAAGTCGATTTTTTCAACACTAAATTTCGTATTTCACCTCTCTAACATGAAATAATGATTCAACATGATTTATAATTGCGGAACATTTGGGATGCTCACTGCGCGTTCGTTACAGAACAATTTATTGTCAAATCTTTTTCATAGAATAGTTTCATGTTTGACTTATTTTGATCAAATAGATTTAAAATAACTCTTGCTTTCCGTTCCTTGTCAAACTACAAACTTATCTAATTGATTCAAAATATTTATTGACTTTCATCTCATGTCAACCTGTAACAAACGTATCCATTTATATGATTAAGGCTGTGCAAAGGCTAAAAATAAACTTTCTACTGGTAATATTTTCAAAGTTTTTCGATTTGTATATCATCAAGCTATCAAAATGAAAAAGTTTTATCAGGAAAACATTTTTTCCTATCATTACTTTTTGAGATATGAGCGCCTAAAGTTTAAATTTTTGGGACAGAACATTTTGAATTCGGTAAGAGAAAAATCCATGAGATTTAGAGGATAGATTCTTTATGGTATTGTTGATCTAGTAAAACTTTCTCGTTGATCTAGTAAATTTTTTTTGAAAATATCAATTTTTGAGAATAACTCAACTAAAAGTTGTTTTTGGTCATTTTTAGTAAATTGAATAACTTTCTCAAAAATTGATATTTTTAGAAAGTTTTTGTTTCACTAGATCAACAATACCATAAAGAATCTATCCTCTGAATATCATGGATTTATCTCTGACCGAATTTGAAATGTTCTGTCCCAAAAATTTAAACTTTAGGCGCTCATATCTCAAAAAGTAATTATCGGAAAAAAATTTCCTGAGAAAACTTTTTCATTCTGATAGCTTGATGATATACAAATCGAAAAACTTCGAAAAATATCACCAGTTTATCTTTAGCCTTTGCACCGACTTGTCCATTTCAGATATTGATGATATAGTTTTCAACTCAACTATATGTTATTTTTGTGATTTAAAAAAAAATGGAAGTAGGATATGTAATGAATAATCAGATTTCAAAATCTCAGTATTAGGTTTAGTAGAACTAATTATCATGAATATTATAGTATTATAATTTAGTAACTTGGGCCAGAGACAATATTGATACAAGTTGAACAGGATCTTTACTCTATGCTTAGACCTATTACTTGAAAATTTTTGTCAAGTTAGAGCAACCCTTACAGCTGAGAAAGCCGTGGCTTTTTGCCATGTAGGCCGTTTAGAAACTTATTAACGTCACTGTTTTCGAACAAAAATAAAAATAATACTCGTCTCCCCTAGATCTAATTATGTGAGCGGTAAAGACTTTTAGTCTACATGTTGAATGACTCTCACCCGGTTCAGACCTAGACACAGAGAAAAGTTCAATATTAACTCCTTTATCTGTGGCCTAGATAAAGTATGAAAAATGAGGAAGGTGATTAATCGAAAAGTGGAAATTTAAATTTGATTGATGTTTGAATTGAAATTTTTAACTTGTTTGAAGTATTCAACTGAGAAAAGTATTAGTTTATCCACATTTAACTTTATTCTTTAAACTACATGAATAAGTTTTTACCTCCTACTATTTCTTTTTCATCACTCTTCCCATCTTCATTTTCATATCCTCTCTATTCCTTCACTTCTTTTTATAGGCTCCTTCTTTTTCTCCTCCTCCTCCTCCCCTCTCCTTCTACTCTTCACCCTACTTCAAATCTCCCACCTCCATCTTTTCTTTTCTCTATTCTCTATTCTCTATTTCTCTTTTCTCTATTTTGGTAGAGAGTAAGTGTATATAAGTGTATAAGCCAGTATTTATTGTGATCTACATAAATAAAGTACTCATTCAATCAATCAATCCTCTTCACCTCATTTCTCCCTCTTCCTCCTCTTCTGTTGCTTTTCTCCCTCTTATTTATTCTCTCTTCCTACTCCTCTTCTACCTCCTCCTCTTCCTCCCTCCTCCCTATTCTCCTACTCTCCCTTCTCTTCTTCCTCCCTCTTGTTATCCTCTTTCATCTTTTCTTCATCATCTTCAATTTCTTTATCTTCTCCCCTACATTATTTTTCATCCTTCTTTTCCCTCTCTTCATTTTTTCTTGAACTACGGGCTGTTGATGGGTGGTTTCCAAAAAAGACAAACAGCTGCTCATCCTTTTTTCTTTTTCTCCCCTATTCTCTCTCTCTCTCTCTCTCTCGTATTTTCTTTCTCTTGATTTCTCTCTCTCTCTGTCTCTTTCTCTTGTCTTGCTTTCTCTCTCTGTTTTAAGGGTTGTGTGGTAGAGAGGACCGGGAGTCCTAACTCCGCCCTAATAAAGGCAATCTCTCAAATTTCTTTCCTTCTATTTCTCGTTCACCACCTTTCTTTCCCTTCTCTATCTTCCACCATAGACTAACCAAATATACGATCTCCTAACTCTTCTCTCGCGTCTTTATCGTTTTCTCTCTCGCTCACTCAAGATGGCCGACAATAACAAGTTTTATGCTCGTCACGTGGTGTTGGTTACAACGCCGCTCTTATGTTTACTATCTGAAAGAGTGAAAGATGACCTTTGAAAAAATAAACATCCAACGCCCACATTGAGGATAACACTCTTCTATGTTGCACCAAATGTCACCACAAATATAACAGAGAACTCACTTTTTTCCGTTTCGTACAAAGTTCTCTCTCTTTATTATCAAACATCACAATAAACATCTCCTAACTTACATAATTATACAGTTATGAACTGTATTCTATGAACATTACATTTACATATAAGCATATTACAGTTTCCACCATGTACTGTAGTTTCAATCCAACTTGTCTTGAAAGCCTCTTATTTTTTCTCTATATCGTTATCCATTCTAGAGTATAGCGTCTTACAATGTGGGTGTTATTGAGGTATAACAGTAGAAAAACTACTGATGAAATAAAACAACTTTCAAGTTCCGATATTGCAATTTAAGACCAGTTCTCAATTATCAGTACCAGAGTCAGTAACCGGTGCAGTGAACATATTATAATTCCCATGAGTTCTAATAGAACTATTCCCACTCAGCCCGGCCGAACCAGTATGGATAGTCCCATTAGAACCTATGGGAATAATATTCTCACTATACCAGACACGTTCACTGATGTGGGAATCCGTCTTTATTCCCTATGCTCGTTTTGAACCATGCTATAATCCTGGTAATATATTTTTCAAAACTTGATTCTTTGATTCCTTCACCAACTCGTCATATATGACATGATCATTGTTTTTACTTTCCTTGCCCTATTACCATAGGTAAGGAAAGTATTGCTTTCCGAAAAAAATTAAGGTACCCCAATTTCCAAATTTCTATACGTTTCAAGGTCCCCTGAGTCCAAAAAAGTGGTTTTTGGGTATTGGTCTGTATGTGTGTGTGTGTGGTGTGTGTGTGTGTGTGTGTGTGTGTGTGTGTGTATGAGTGTATGTGCGTCTGTGTACACGATATCTCATCTCCCAATTAACGGAGTGACTTGAAATTTGGAACTTAAGGTCCTCACAATATAAGGATCCGACACGAACAATTTCAATCTGATGCAATTCAAGATGGCAGATAAAATGGTGAAAATGTTGTCAAAAACAGGGTTTTTCGCGATTTTCTTGAAGTAGTGTAGATTTGAGAGTTCTGCACAAGACCAATAGGAGACTAGGGGCGTGGCCTAAAACCCCGCCCCCTCTACCCCCCCTCCACCCCCCAGCCCTAGTGTCGGCCATTTTGGCCACGCCCCCAACCAATAGGAAGCGAGGGGGCGTGTCCAAAATGGCGGATTTCCCCCCCTCCACCCCCCAGCCCTAGTGTCGGCCATTTTGTCCCCCACCAAAGCCCCTCCCACAACCAATAGGAAGCGAGGAGGCGTGTCCAAAATGGCGGATTTCCCCCACCATCAGCAAAATGGCGGCCTCCCACCAATAGGAAGGCACCCCCACCAATAGGTGTTCCCCTTCTTTGTTGACCAGCAGGTGCACACGCCCCACCAATAGGAAGACACACACGGCCATTTTGTTCCCCTTCCTTGTTGACCAGCAGGTGCACCTGTCATGCCCACCACCAATAGGAAGGCTTGTTCCCCTTCTTTGTTGACCAGCAGGTGCACACGCCCCACCAATAGGAAGGCACACACGGCCATTTTGTTCCCCTTCTTAGTTGAGCAGGTGCACATGCCCCACCAATAGGAAGGCTTGTTCCCCTTCTTTGTTGACCAGCAGGTGCACACGCCCCACCAATAGGAAGGCACACACGGCCATTTTGTTCCCCTTCTTTGTTGAGCAGGTGCACATGCCCCACCAATAGGAAGGCTTGTTCCCCTTCTTTGTTGAGCAGGTGCACACCAATAGGAAGGCAGACAGGTGCACCAATAGGACGACCATTTTGTCCCCCTTCTTTGTTGAGCACAACCTGCTTGGGCCAGCAGCAGCAGCAGCAGGCTTGCCAACCAGATATCTCAGATCTTTAAAATCTTTAAAATCTCAGATATCTCAGATTTCAACTGGGCAAAACTCACAATTACTGGTGCGCAGAAGCCGCAACTACTACTACTGGTGCGCAGAAGCCGCAATTTTCCTCCACCACAGGAAGAATGAAAAAAATTACATTTCATATTTATGTCGAAATATAAGATGTTATTTTCCTCACACTATGCTGTAAAAGGAATGGTGGCGCTTTTTTTAATGTGCTATCCCCATATTGAAAAACATAAATTGAATTTCTATAATAGGTTGTATATAGTGATAATCTATTCTACATACTACTATAGTTATTCTTTACAATGTGTTAATCAACATTAGGCCTATTGCACAAATTGGGATAGGTTTTTTTTTTTTTTTTTTTTTTTTTTTTTTTTTTTTTTTCAAATATTCCTTTCTTCTTCTAAAAGAACAAGAGGCGATTTACCTTCTCGCTGTATACACTTCAGATAGAGTTTTTGTTTGTTGAAATCATCAAGTGTTTGCACATTCAAAACACTTAGAAATTTCTCAGGTAAGTAAACTTCACAATAATAGTCACCATTGCTGTCAAGATCGTATAACCTCATGATGATACGTTGTCCTTGTTGTGTTCTCACCAATCTAGCGTGTACAACACGGTACCATGAATCGTGCACAAGTTCTTTGAGTGAGACCGTCGGATATTCCGTTTTTGAAATATAATTGAAAGATTTCATACTGAAATGTCGATCATTTCCACTGTTACTTCGCTGTTGTTGATAATCCATGATTCTCGTTGCGGCGCGCGCGCGTGACTGAACTAAGCTGTTGTCGGTTCAAGACTGAGCTGAACAGCTGCCGCTTCGCCTGTTGCTCACCCCTTCCATGTTCACCGCACCACCTGCTACTCATTTACACATTCCTTCCTCTACGCTCTCACTTTCTACTAGCTCCCCTTCTTCTTCTTCCACACTTCCACGTAACGATAACAATACTTCTTCTTCAATTTTTATCAGTTTGTCTACACTCAATCTAAATGGTCTATAATAAGCTAAATAATCACTGATATCACTAACATTCACCGAATTTAAAAATATTGATTTCAATTGTCTAGCAATACTTTTACTATTTCCTTCTTCAGCAGAATGTATTGCTTTTTCACACATTTCATACCATTCAATATACTCTTGTAGTTTTATTTCCAAGCATACTGGTGCATAAGACCAAGTTTGTGGATTCATTGCTGCTTCACATCTAAATGAGCGGTACAAGAACAGTGAAATTTATTTGTTTCTGCCGTCCCCCTCCACCTTCGCTACATGCTAGACTGCATACTCTTGCTCTATGCGAATTCAAATCAAATCCACAATAAACACATTGAATGTTTTTTCCATCAAAATAGAATCCTTGTCGTGCATAGTTGCGTCTTCGCTGTTTTGTGTATAGATTACAATGCTTCATACTTTCCATTCTATTATTTTCACATGTATAATCGGAATTTTGCAAATTGATTGCTGCTGCTGCACTATTCTCCTTTCTCTCTGTTTGCTTCTTACTCAACAAGATTGTCAAATAATGATATGCACTAAACAGCGCACAACGTGCATTGTTCGTTTTGTTATGAATTTTGCATACACTAAAACACCAAGAATCTGTAAACATTGAATAGTCTGGTTTTTCAAAGTTCTCCGGCATAGTTTGTACATTGTTGTGTAACCTTTTCAAAAACTGTGATTTTTCTCTTCCCTTTGTATAGATTGTGAAATAATTCTGCAAGTATGATGCTAACAGTTCATCAGAATAAGTCAAATCACCTTGATCCCATTTAATTTTATGATAGTTATGCTCCAACCAACAGACATCACGATACATTTTTCTACTCAGTAATTTTTTTGCAAATGGTGATTTAAAGTGTAGAACAATATGGCGTAGATTGTGATCGATTATGCCTACCTCTTTAATAATGATAAAGTTATCATCACTTTTGAAAAAATGTAACTCGACTACAGCAAAAGAAGAATCACTTTTCTGTTCGTGGCAATTCTTCTCCATTCTCGCCGCCTCCTCCTCCTCTTCTTCTTCTTCTTTATCCATGTCGCATTGTATACCAATTTCTCGAAATTCTGTCGAATTGCTGCTGCCTTCTTCATCCATCTTCTGTTGCCCATCGCCAGCACACATTCTTTGTACAAATGCATCTGCTTTTGGCAATAATGATGGTGATGGCGGTTGTGGTTGGCTACTCATCGCGCAACTGATGTAATTACTGTTCAAACACGCACTTATATATACCCCCCTCCTCCTCTGTTCATAAAACACACTCTTGCGTCAAATTACTGAACTTCGCGAACTAATGCGCTTAATGGTTTATATTCCACTAATGTGTCACTTATTAAAATACAATATGCAGTCGTTAAATTTGGTACATTTTCTGCAAACTCCATTTCCAATCGAATGTCTGTTGACGATGTTAAATGATCAGCTTGATGTGAACAATCGAGTACAACTATTGCACAGTTATCAGTAAAAGTTTTATAATCTACATCTGTACCATGCTCGGTATGAATTCCTAAATTAAAATAGCTGGGTGCAAAATCCAAAAACATTTTGTATAGAAGTTGTTTGTTTCCATTTAGTCGATCATACGGTAAATATTCACTATTTAAGAAAAGTTTAACATCATGCAATTTGCACAAATCAAAATTGGACATTGACTTTGACATTACATTTTTCCTGTTGGTCTGAAATGCTAATATTACAAATCGTGGTGTGTCAGCCTTTGATGCCGTCTTTATCGTCCAAACAGTTGAAGTTGAACTGGGTAATTGCGGGTATTCATGAATATCCCATTTTCTGAATGCAATTTTCAACGGCCTATCCTGATCGACAATTTTCAGAAATTTCAATCTTAAATGATCATCTACATGTAAATAAGGTACTTTCCAAAGCAGTTTTGTTATTTCCAATGACATTGTTGTAGCATTAGAGGATTTAATACAATTAACATCTGTTGCCGATCTCAATAGTACAAGCTCTTGTCTCATATTCAAAATCACGTGTTGAAAATCCTCAAAAAATGGTAGAAGTAATTTTAATGGCACACAAAATGCAAAGCTATTATTACTAAGTGTTAATCCTTCCTTTTTGAATCCTGCTAGCTCATATGTATTTTTATCGATTTGTCTTTTCACTAAATATGCTTTTATAGTTGAAGTAATACCCACTAGACGACTCTTCGCAACAACTGTACCTGCCAATTCAAATCGTATCTCATCAAACATATGTGCTACTGCATTTGAGTTGAGCGTATATTGTGCATCAACGGGCGGGTCTTCTTTTTCTTTACCCGGCTTTTTACATGTAATGTTTCCTTCAACAATAAGAAAAGATTTTGCAACTAAAGAAATAAGATCGTGTGATGATTTTGAAATGCGAATTTCGTCATTATTATGAAATTTCAAATTACCATATGGAGCATGTGTGTGATAATCAAATTTTGTTATATCTGAATAATAGTGTATATCTTGTTCAACATTTAGTATGTCGCTAATTGCGGCTGCGTGTGTTAATGACCTATTTCCAATTTACTTTAAAACCAAGCTTTTCTAAAAACCTTGCTCAATTATGTATTATCAGTTTCACAGTCTGATAAGTACTAAGCGCCGCCGGCTGACGACTAGCAGTCCTACTTGCACCTGGTGCTAGGTTATAAATAACGAAACCCATTCTCTCGCTTGCGTTGTTCGCACACAACTAATGCACATTGTTCTAACACACCTTGCATTCATCTTTCCTCTCTCTCTCTCACTCCTTCCGTCTAATGTGAACTCTTATTGTTATACTATCGCCGCGGAAATCAACTAGTTTACCATTCTGATCAACTATCTGAATTACAATAGATTGAATTCTATGTGTGTTCAATGGAAAATAAATAATTGGATTTGGTGATTCATTTATTAGAAAACCAGGTGCAACCTTTGGAAGAAATTCAAAAATTGTATGAACCTCTTCTCCATTTCGATAACTACCGCATGCTAGATTACAACTAATCTGGAACGATGTTATATTTGTGATGCACACTAATCGTTTAGAATAATGCCATTTATTTGCTACTAGAATTTCTCTATCAAAACCAAGTATATCAGCTAGTGAAGTGCTCATTGTTAAATCAACATCTTTATCCGCTTTTAATTCACATAGCATTGTCGTATTATTCCCCTGTATAATGAGATTTGTACTATCAACATTTAATTTTCTCTTTATTTCACTTATTATACGATCAATTTCATAGGAACCTGTATCCAAATCAACCAATTTATCACCATACTTAAAAGATGAGTTGACATTTTTGATTATATTCGGTACACTATTGTATGTCCATAAATTAATCAAACCAATTTCATATTCATAGCGTGTATCAAGCTCTAATACATTGGGTAGTACTTCTATTAAACAGCTACTACTGTTTGATAATGTTATTACAACCATTGTGTGTGTGTGTGTTACCACCTTCTACAACTGACTAAACACATCTGCAAGAAATAAAAGACAAAAATGACCGCATACATTACTATTTAGTTTTTGTAATTGATCATAATTGAAATAAATTTCCACATTTGGCTGTTGTTTGAAATAGTCTATTAATTGAACAGGTGGCTGTAAATTACCAATTGGATCAAAATAATAAACTCTATGTGCATGTTTTTTATAAGCCACCCAATGTGTTCCACTGTTCATAATCGAGTCCAAGTTTATAATTGCTTTTTCACTGAAATTAATTCTTTTTGGCAGTGTATCAATCATATAAATTCCACGTAATTTAATATCTAAAATATCAGCCCAATCTTGTAGATCATAATTTGACAGCGGTCCTTTTATCTTCATGTTTTCTTCTTCTTTGTTGCAGTTTTTCTCCTCCTCCTCTCAATCTTTTGTCTGCTTGGACTTGGGATGATTCTACCACCACCACTCAAAAGTGGTGTATATGGTCTTAAATAAAAACCTTGACCAGCTATGTGTTTACTTAATTGTTTGATTGCTTTTTGTCGTGCACTTCTTTGCTCTGATAAATTATTTTTCCAACCTAATGTTTTCCGTTTTCCTTTGCGGCCGCCGCCACCACCAAATGCAGCTTTTGCTTTAATCAAATTTGTAACTAGATATGCAGCTGCCTTTTCAGATAAACCAGTGTTTGGATTTTTGAAAACAGCCCATGCAGTGTCAGCCAAATGACGATCGGCCACTGCTCGTGTCTTGTTATCACTGTGCTGTGCATACGCTATATCATGCACTTTACATGCTTCATCTAATGAATTAATTCCTTTATCCCCCCTCTTTAATCTTTTATCTAACTTTGTGCCCGGTCCACAAATTCAATTGGTAAGTTGTCGACAATTTTATTAAGGGCGGTTGAGGCGAATCCACTAAGTTTTGATAAAATACCAGCGCCACGTGCTCGACGGTGCATTGATTTTCTTGCTACCATCCTTTCAATAGCAATGTTGAATTAATACTAAATAGGAAATTCAGTTAACTGTCACCCACCTCAAATATATTACAAAGTTGAAATGTTGTTATTAGCAGAAAATTTGATATACTATCACCTGACGCTGGGTTTATGTTAATACAACTGTTCAATGATGTATAATTGTTGAAAAAATCACATATTACCTTTCGTTGATCATTCATATAAGCATACCACTTGTCTAGTCCATCATCAAATAATTTCGTTGTTTTATAATTCATTTTTGATTGAACACATAGTCTTATATAAGATAATATATGTGCTCTATAAGCGGTTAAATTGACAGCACTGCTGCTGTCTTTTACTGTTTGGTTACTACTACTACTACTAATACACAGTGTAAAAAGTAATATCATACTAATTGTGTATATTATAACAATAATTAATTCATAACCTTTCTTCATTGCTGCTGCTGCTGCAACTGCTACTGACAAACTGCGTGTATTCACTGAGCGTGACTTTGACTATAAATAGACAAGTACAACAATGATTGCACATCAGTTGTTGTTGTTACGCACACAAAGTTGGCAGACACGCACACAAGGTAAGATAACAACAACATATATATATATATATATATATATATATATATATATATATATATATATATATATATATATATATATATATATATATATATATATATATATATATACAAAAATTTACAAAATTTTTAAAAATTTTAAAATATTTTAAAATGTAGTTAAATTGTTACAGCTGTAACAATTTAACTACAGGCAAAGTAATTGAGTGCAACTCCGCCATCCTCAGTGCAACCACATAATAATATTATTTTTCTTTTTGGCAGTGTATCAATCATATAAATTCCACGTAATTTAATATCTAAAATATCAGCCCAATCTTGTAGATCATAATTTGACAGCGGTCCTTTTATCTTCATGTTTTCTTCTTCTTTGTTGCAGTTTTTCTCCTCCTCCTCTCAATCTTTTGTCTGCTTGGACTTGGGATGATTCTACCACCACCACTCAAAAGTGGTGTATATGGTCTTAAATAAAAACCTTGACCAGCTATGTGTTTACTTAATTGTTTGATTGCTTTTTGTCGTGCACTTCTTTGCTCTGATAAATTATTTTTCCAACCTAATGTTTTCCGTTTTCCTTTGCGGCCGCCGCCACCACCAAATGCAGCTTTTGCTTTAATCAAATTTGTAACTAGATATGCAGCTGCCTTTTCAGATAAACCAGTGTTTGGATTTTTGAAAACAGCCCATGCAGTGTCAGCCAAATGACGATCGGCCACTGCTCGTGTCTTGTTATCACTGTGCTGTGCATACGCTATATCATGCACTTTACATGCTTCATCTAATGAATTAATTCCTTTATCCCCCCTCTTTAATCTTTTATCTAACTTTGTGCCCGGTCCACAAAAGCGATAGTTTGGTGGAATATGCAATTCAATTGGTAAGTTGTCGACAATTTTATTAAGGGCGGTTGAGGCGAATCCACTAAGTTTTGATAAAATACCAGCGCCACGTGCTCGACGACAATGCATTGATTTTCTTGCTACCATCCTTTCAATAGCAATGTTGAATTAATACTAAATAGGAAATTCAGTTAACCGTCACCCACCTCAAATATATTACAAAGTTGAAATGTTGTTATTAGCAGAAAATTTGATATACTATCACCTGACGCTGGGTTTATGTTAATACAACTGTTCAATGATGTATAATTGTTGAAAAAATCACATATTACCTTTCGTTGATCATTCATATAAGCATACCACTTGTCTAGTCCATCATCAAATAATTTCGTTGTTTTATAATTCATTTTTGATTGAACACATAGTCTTATATAAGATAATATATGTGCTCTATAAGCGGTTAAATTGACAGCACTGCTGCTGCTGTCTTTTACTGTTTGGTTACTACTACTACTACTAATACACAGTGTAAAAAGTAATATCATACTAATTGTGTATATTATAACAATAATTAATTCATAACCTTTCTTCATTGCTGCTGCTGCTGCAACTGCTACTGACAAACTGCGTGTATTCACTGAGCGTGACTTTGACTATAAATAGACAAGTACAACAATGATTGCACATCAGTTGTTGTTGTTACGCACACAAAGTTGGCAGACACGCACACAAGGTAAGATAACAACAACATATATATATATACAAAAATTTACAAAATTTTTAAAAATTTTAAAATATTTTAAAATGTAGTTAAATTGTTACAGCTGTAACAATTTAACTACAGGCAAAGTAATTGAGTGCAACTCCTCAGTGCAACCACATAATAATATTATTTTTCTTTTTCAGTTGCTGACTAACACAAATGTTGCCGCAAGCAAGAAAGCGTTGTATTCATTGTATGGATGATGATGATACAGTTGAGAAAAAAGCGGTAAATTACTTTAAAGAAATAGATAGGCTTGACTCATTTTTTGATGGTAATAAAACGATTTGGCCACACCAGTATCCTAAACCCAATCATCTAGCAGAAGCAGGTTTCTATTTTTTAAAAGTGCACGATAGAACAAAATGTGTTTTTTGCAATGTAGTTTTGGAAAATTGGGAAGTCACTGATTATGCTATTTCTGAGCACAAGAAATGGTCACCCAAATGCGGTTTCATAAATAATTTTCTTGTCGGCAATATTAGAACAACAACTTTCCAGAAAAAACCAGATTATGATGTGCAATACGAACGTGAAAATTCATTTATGAATATAGACTGTTTGCCGAAAAATTTCAAACAGCTTGCAACTGACGGTTTTTACTATGGAATTGATTTTTCAAATTCAAATGGATTTGGTCTTATTTGCAGTGCATGTCGTATGTGGGCAGACATATCGATCAATCAATTCCAATTGTTTGATCTACATATACAATCATCGCCAAATTGTGAATTTGTAAAAAAAAGAACAATGAGTAAAGAGGAAGAAGAAGAAGAAGAAGAAGAAGAATGTTAACAGCAGTGTTTAAACAGTAGAGATTAGTTTGTATGCAAAATTTTAGTACAGATGCTTTATCAGCTTGAGGAAAAAACGGCTAAGTTGTTTGCACCTTGCAAATTCGTTGCAAAGAACTGTAACAGAATCAACATCTGTCAAAGTAACAGCTGTGAGAAAGTTATTGTGCATATTATAATTGCAATCAATATGTTGTGTGTGAGTAGTGGCAATATAAAAGCGTTGTCTTCCATGCGTTTTGCTTGCATTCGTTTGTTGTGTCTCGATTAAGTTTGTTGCAAAAATCATTGTGTGTGTGTGTGTGTGCTAATGGATTCACTGCAATCGTCAGAAACAGCAGCTGCTGCATCAACCTTCACGTAAGTAAAAAATATTTTATCTAATTATTGATTGTTTTAACAAACTTGGTGATAAAGCAATTACATTGACATGCTTAAAGTTCTATTGTGAAGATTGTCTTGCTCTAAACTGTAAATATTTGTGCAAGTAAATTTTATCTGTTCATTCAGTACAATAATTGCAAATGTATACATTTACACACACACACACACACACACACACCACACACACACACACACACACAACACACACACACACACCACACACACACACACACACATACATACACACATTTCATTCTATTTGTTTGTTGTTTCCAGACGGGAGGAGGAGGTGGTGGTGGCAGAGGAGATAATGGACTATGAAGGCGACGAGACGGATGACTGCACTTCACCGCCATCAAAACTTTTTTGCCCAACACCAAAACCGATACGATTAGACCAGAGGCGTTGGTATCACGGTGTCGGAAGAGGACGACGAATCTTCACATCAGCAGCTGAGGAGGGGCTGCAGTTGCAGAAACCATTGACCAGTAGTTGGTCTAGTGAGCAGCAGGGACTGGATGCACCTGCAATTTTGTGCAACAACACGTGTTCGGCAGCAAAGGACGAAGCCAACGAAAGCAGTGATAAAGAAAACAACGATCCACAATCAACAACTTTCAAGCGGTGAGGAATTTATTATTACTACTACTACTGCTATTTCAAGTAATTAATATGGATTATACAATTGAAAGAATAACCAGCATAAATTCGAGCGCAATACGATATTGTCTTTTATTTAGAAAAATATTTATCGATGTTGTTCAAACATTACTGCAAATTTTGAAACCTAAACTAATTGAACTAATTGTTGAAGAAAGTGAACATTTTGACGGAAATATTAAATGGTATTTTGTAACAACTGTTTTATTGAAAAAAGTAAATGTTGATCAACAGGAAGTTATTGAAACTACAACAAATGCATCATTTTATAGTTTTATGTCTGTGTTAGTAAATGTTGAAGAACAATTAGATGAGTTGCAAGATCAGTTTATTAGAGGTGTAGATAAAATAGAATCGACACTTGACAAATTTATAAGATATGGTAGTGGATGGAATGTTGTTAGAATTATTTCCCTTGATTTAAATATTATTCGTTATAATCCTTTAACTGGCGGAAATAGCACATATATTGAAACACCTGCTTTTATAAAAGCAAAAAAAGCCATTATAAATGTACAGAACAGAAATGATAGCAAATGTTTTCTATGGAGCGTACTTAGCTATTTTCATTTTAGACGTAGCAGTATGACTGTTGATTATCTTAAACAATTTGAAAACACACTAAATTTGACCGGTATAAAGTTTCCTAGCACAGTGCATGACATTAAAAAATTTGAATTACAAAATGTGAACATATCAATCACAGTGATTGCCTATGATTCAAGTAACAATAAGTTTTTCCCGTACCGTTGTTCAATTTATAGACAACGCGAACACAAAATAAATCTTTTACTCTTGTCAAATGATACAACACCGAAAAAATGGCACTATGTTCTGATAAACACACGTCAAGGGTATAATGGTTTGTCACGACTACTGAGCCACCACTTGTCATCACATAACGGACAAGTGTTTATTTGCCCATTTTGTTTCAATAAATTCACAACTAATAGACAAGCAAATTGTGACGGAAAAGCAAATTTAGACAAGCACATGGATTTGTGCTCAACATTTGCTATACAAAAAACAATACTGCCTAAACAGGGTGAAATTTTGAAGTTTAGCAATTATTCGTACACTTTGAAAAATAAATACATTGCATTTGCTGATTTTGAAAGTTTTATTGTACCAACAAATAATGATGATGTGGATGATGTGCATGATGATTTGCTTGGAACTGATATAAGAAATAGCTTTACAAGGAAAACTCAAAAACACGTTGCTTGCGGTTACTCATTTATTATTTTAGATGAATTAGGTGAAATATTTTACGGTCCACGCGTCTATAGAGCTACAAGTGTTGGTGAGAAAATTGTTGAAAAATTTCTAGATGAAATCATAGCCATAGGTCGAAACTGTTCTTTTGATATGCAACGTGAAGTGCCAATGATTGAACTGAATGAACAACAATTATTAGATTTTAACAATAGTAGAAACTGTTTTTTGTGCAACGATGAATTTAAAGACAACGATATTCGATGCAGACATCATTCGCATACGACTGGCTTGTATCTCGGTGCAACGCACAAGTCTTGTAATTTAAATGCAAAAGCACCGTCATTCTTAAACTGTTTTTTTCATAATTTTCGCGGATATGACAGTCATTTCATTGTAAAGGCTTTAGCAGGACGAAAGGAAAAAATTCATTGTATTGCAAACTCATCGGAAAAATTCCTCACAATTACAGTAGATCGGGTAAGATTTCTTGATAGCTATCAATTTTTGTGCTCAAGTCTACAGACACTTGTTGCCAATCTTGCAAGTGATAAAGAAAACATTGAAACAAATTTCAAAGTAATGTGTAGCATATTCAACGAAAAAAACCAACAACAATTGTTATTACGCAAGGGTGTCTACCCCTATGAATATATAACAGATGCAGACAAATTTGATGAACAGCAACTACCGCCGATTGAGGCATTTTACAGTAGTCTTAATAATACAGCATTACAAGGAAAACTCAAAAACACGTTGCTTGCGGTTACTCATTTATTATTTTAGATGAATTAGGTGAAATATTTTACGGTCCACGCGTCTATAGAGCTTCAAGTGTTGGTGAGAAAATTGTTGAAAAATTTCTAGATGAAATCATAGCCATAGGTCGAAACTGTTCTTTTGATATGCAACGTGAAGTGCCAATGATTGAACTGAATGAACAACAATTATTAGATTTTAACAATAGTAGAAACTGTTTTTTGTGCAACGATGAATTTAAAGACAACGATATTCGATGCAGACATCATTCGCATACGACTGGCTTGTATCTCGGTGCAACGCACAAGTCTTGTAATTTAAATGCAAAAGCACCGTCATTCTTAAACTGTTTTTTTCATAATTTTCGCGGATATGACAGTCATTTCATTGTAAAGGCTTTAGCAGGACGAAAGGAAAAAATTCATTGTATTGCAAACTCATCGGAAAAATTCCTCACAATTACAGTAGATCGGGTAAGATTTCTTGATAGCTATCAATTTTTGTGCTCAAGTCTACAGACACTTGTTGCCAATCTTGCAAGTGATAAAGAAAACATTGAAACAAATTTCAAAGTAATGTGTAGCATATTCAACGAAAAAAACCAACAACAATTGTTATTACGCAAGGGTGTCTACCCCTATGAATATATAACAGATGCAGACAAATTTGATGAACAGCAACTACCGCCGATTGAGGCATTTTACAGTAGTCTTAATAATACAGCATTACAAGTAAGCGATTACAACCATGCACAAAAAGTATGGCACGATTTTGACATTGAAACGATAGGCGATTACCATGATCTGTACCTTCTTACCGATTGTTTATTGCTGGCAGATATTTTTCAAAATTTTAGGAATGTATTTTTTTCGATTTACAAGCTTGACGTTTCCCACTTTGTTTCGTTACCGCATTTTTCGTTGAATGCAATGTTATTTTTGTCAAAAGTACACTTGGAATTAATCAGCAATGCTGATATGAACCTGCTCATAGAAACTGGTTTACGCGGCGGCTTGTCAGTCATTCCCCACCGTCACGCAGTCGCTAACAATAAATTTATGGGTTGTAATTATAATCCAGCTATTGAATCTAGTTTTTTGTTGTATCTTGATTGTACAAGCTTATACGCTCATTCAATGATTGCATACAAACTACCGCAATCAAATTTTAGATTTTTATCACAAGATGAAATTACAGTTTTAGGCGATTTTACAACTATTGATGATGAAGCAGACATTGGCTATATAATCGAAGCAGACCTGTTGTATCCTGTTGATTTACATGATTTACATAATGACTTTCCACTTGCACCGTTAAAAGATCAGCCGCCACACAGCCTGTTCTCATCATATCAAACAGAAGACAATGTTGTGCACAGAGAAGCGGCGCCGTCATGTGCCTCACAAGTGACGGACGCGCGCGCTAGCGCATCAACAAGATTGTTAGCAACCCTTCATAATCGTAATCGTTATGTTCTTCACTATAGAAATTTGAAACTTTATTTAAGCTTAGGCATGAAATTGACTGCTGTACATAGAGTAATCGCTTTTCAACAGTCATACTGGCTTAAACCGTTTATTGATTTGAATGCACAACTTAGGAAGGAGGCTAAAAATTCATTTGAACGTCAGCTCTTTAAATTTTTGAGTAATTCACTGTACGGCAAGATGCTTGAAAGTTCTAGGAAACGAATAGATTTTAAGCTAATTACTAGTCAGAAATCATTGGAAAGATTGATTGCAAAACCAAGTTGTAAACGATGGATTGTGTTTGACAAAGACATTGTTGGTGTACAAATGTGTAAAACAGAAATAAAATTAGATCGTCCAATTTATGCTGGTTTTTCTATTCTTGATTTGAGTAAATTTACAATGTTCAATTTCCACTACAACATTTTCTTGAAAATGTTCGATCCAAGCTGTGTGAAATTATGCATGAGCGATACAGACTCGTTGCTATATCATATCAAATCAGACGATATCTATGCAGTTATCAAACAAAATCTCCAACATTTTGATACAAGTGCTTACCCCACCACTCATTGTTGTTATAGCCAATTAAATCGTGGTGTACCTGGTACATTTAAAGATGAACTTTCAAATTTTCAAATAACTGCTTTTTCGGGTTTACGGGCGAAACTTTACAGTTTTGAATATATTTTAAGCAGCATAAATAGTAGTAGTAGTAGTAGTAGTAGTAGTAGTAGTAGTAGTAGTAGTAGTAGTAGTAAGGATTTAGCAAGTAGTTCTACTAAAATAATGAGTAAACATACAGCTAAGGGTGTAGCAAGAACGGTTATAGATAATAAACTGAGGTTTGATATGTATATGAAATGTCTGACAGATAGATCAATACAACGCGAATGCTTTTCACAATTACGTAGTTATTCCCATGATATTTATCAGATAAGATGTGCAAAAATTGCATTATCACCATTTGATACAAAGAGATATATTGAATCAAATGGAATAGAAACAAAAGCGTGGGGTCATTATTCAATAGAAGAGAGAAGAAGAGAAGAAGAAGAAGATGGAGGCAGCGGCTAGAGTTAAAGCAGTGAGAGAGAGAGAGTATGGGATCAGCAGCAGCAGCTGCTGTTGTGTGTAGAGAAAGTGGTTATCACAAGTGGTCAGTGTTGTGTGAAGAAGAAGAAGAAGGATTGCTGTTGGCAGGTGAGCTGAACTCTAGCAAAACGCACGCACGCACACGTGCAGTAGTAGAAGAAACGAAACCAATTTATGATGACGGATTTGCAACAGAAAATTGCACAAGAATTACATCGACCAGCAAGAAGGAAATTTAACAGACGTAATTATATACTAAAAGGAATAAAAGACCTCATTCAAATTGATTTAATAGAGATGCCAGAATTTGCTAAAGCAAACAATGGTTATCGTTATGTGTTAATTGCTATTAATTGTTTTTCACGTTATGCTTATGCTGAACCATTAAAAACTAAAACAGGAAAAGAAGTTGTACAAAAATTAGCGCGGATATTACAGTTAAATAAAGGTATAAAAAATGTGCAAAGCGATTTAGGTCGTGAATTTTACAATAAAGATGTTAAACAACTATTCGATAGATTACACATTAATCATTACAGTGTATTTTCTGAAATTAAGGCAGCTTTTGTAGAAAGATTGAATAGAACATTGAAAACAAATTTGTATAAACAACTAACTGCTAGTGGCACACAAAAATGGTTGAACATTTTGCCAGACATTGTAAATCAATATAATAACACTATTCATTCCTCAATTGGCATGACACCGGCCAGTGTTACACGACGTCATGAAAAACAGTTGATCATGTTACAATTGAAGAAGAAGAAGAATAAAAAGCAATCACGTTTAGTTTATCGTGCAAAGTTTGCATTAGGTGACGTAGTGCGAATAAGTAAGTTTCGTCAGGTTTTTGATAAAAGTTTTAGATTAAATTGGTCGCCAGAACTGTTTATAATTCATGCTGTTTATCCTACACAACCTCCAACCTATGTAATACGCGATCTTAACAATGAAATCATACAAGGTCGATTCTATAGTGAACAATTGATGAAAACGAAATTATCACCGTCTGAACAAAATACATATTTGGTTGAACGAATAATACGAAAATCTAAGAATAAATGTCTTGTTAAATGGTTAGGTTTTGATAAGCCAAGCTGGGTAGATAAGACAGATATTATTACTCCAACTGTACAGAAACTACGTGCAAACACTAGCAGTTATCATCAATAATATTGTTTCAGATATGATAGAAACATAATGACAGAAGCGGCGGCGGGCCCACTGTTGTGTTTTTTGCTGAATGGTAACGATTCGTGTCGTGTTATTACTAGAATTATAGATCTATTGTGTACACTAAAAGCAATGTGTGTAACACGTGCTGATATCGAAAAATGTTTTTTAGTAAACTTATTTGAAAAAAACACACAAGCAAGTGAATGTGTTGATGATGATGATAAGTTTCATTTAAGTATATGCTCCCATAACAATGTATTTTTGAAAGAAGCAAATCAAAATGGATTCGATGTGGTTGATACTTGTATTTGTGCTCAATTTTCTATGTCACTGAACATACTTTACTCACAGATTAAATCAACAAAGTTCAATTCAGTTGATGATGATGATGATAAAGAAAACATATTCATTTATATTTTAGACAATTGTATGTCAAAGGCAAATCTCGATTAGTGTGTGAAATTTGTTGTAATAATTATTAGCTGAAATACTGTCAATATTTTTTGTATTCTTTTGCAAGTAGAAGATTAAATTTGTTGTAATGATAATTATTAGCTGAAACACTGTCAATATTTTTTTTTGTATTCTTTTGCAAGTAGAAGATGAAATAATTATTAGCTGGTGCGCGACAGATATTATCTTGTGTTAATAAAAGCTGTATGTGTGTACATCTGATCATTGTGTCTATATGTTTTCTTCATCCACAAACCATTTGTAGTACGTAGCAGCAGTAACCTATCCAGTATAGTTGTTGTGCAGATGCGCATGTGTAAGCAGCAAGCGCGCAGCAGCAGCAAGAGTTGATAAAAATAGTAGTTATTATGTCAGCAGCGGCGGCGGCGGTACCGCCAGAAGAAGCGGCAATTGCAATAGTTAACTTTGATAATCTTATTGTAGATTCAAAACAAGCAGACAAAGCTTGTCTAGATAGAAAAAAGCATGGTGAATTTTTACCAAGTTCAGCTAGAATTCTAATTTGCGGTGCATCAAATTGTGGAAAGACAAATGTACTGCTGAATTTGATATTTGATAAGAATGGATTAAAATTCAAAAACTTATACTTGTTCAGTAAGTCATTGTATCAGGAAAAGTATAAGTTATTGGATATTGTTTTTTCAAAACTCAAGTGTGTGAAATATTATAAATCTGACAACATTGAAAGTATACCACAGCCGAATGATGTTGACAATCATTCACTGTTGATATTCGACGATTTGAATGTTACACGTGTGCCGCAAATACGTAACTTTTTCACAATGGGCAGACACAAAAACATAGATTGTGTGTATTTGATTCAAAGCTATGGTGCAATTTCAAAACATCATATTAGGGACAATGCAAATATGCTTATTATATTTAAAATGGATATGCATAATTTAAAATTAGTGTTTAGAGATTTTGTTGGATCTGATATGACATTCGTTGCATTTAGAAAACTATGTTCAGATGTATGGCAAAGCGGAAATCATAGTTTTATTTCAATTTTTACTGAGTGTAAAACTGATGCTGGTAAATATCGTAATTGTCTTGGTAAGTATATTGATCCAAGCTTGTATAGCAGCAGTAGTACCAACTAACATGTGTCAATTCTCATCATTTGTTGTTGAGACAGTGTAGATGAAAGAGCTATACTCTACTAGCAATATGCATAAATTTAAATCAAAGAGAAAAAAATACAAACAAAATAGACGACAACGACGAGACCATGCACGGCGACAACGTCATCGTCAGTCTAGTAAAGTGATTGACAGGATAAAAGGTTTGCGTGAATCAATTATTCATAAGCATAAATCGTTAACTAGTATGATTAGGGAAAATGATACAATTAGACAAAAATCATTAGAACCAATTGTTAATCCACTAAAAGAATTGAAAGATACACTTGTACAACAACATCAGCAGCAGATGGCTGACACTAGAAGCAGACTTAAAGAAGAATCAGAGGAGGAGGAGGAGGAGGAGGAGGAGGAGGAGGAGGAGGAGGAGGAGGAGGAGGAAAAAGGTAAAATGGAGGATGAGGGGGAAGGATTGAATAGATCTAATGTGGGTGATATCTTGAATAAGACAACAATACAAAATGATTTCGTTGATGAGTATATACGCGAATTTCATAAGGAAAAACTAAATAATTGTATATCTTATGGTATATGTTATGACAGTATCGATAATGAATACTTTATGGGTACAAAGGAAATTATTATTGACAATGCTAATTTAATTATCGACAATAATAATAGATATCGTTTAACAGTTGGTTTGTGTGAACTTCTCTTTAAAAAACAGCCTGACATGAAAATGTACACCGAACGTGATTTGATAAAATATCGAAATATACTACAGCTAACATCTGCTCATTTAGATCGTCGTGGATATGTTAAAAGAAATAAAGGCTACAAATCACAAATTATTCAATCTTTATTCCCATCAGCAAGTAGGAAAACAAAGAAAAGATTGAGGAAGAACATTGCTGGTGATGCTGCTGTTAGTGGTATGGGTTTTATAAGAAATGAATCTACTAGTCGACAATATGTCTATTGGGATGATCCAAATGAACTGATTGACAGATTAAATATTCTAATTTCATCACAACAGGCAGGAAATAGATCACATACTGTTGAAATGGCTTCAATTATTGAAGAACTCAAAGAAAGTGGTATTATATTAGGTGGTGGTGGTGGTGGTAGCAGTTAGTATGTGTTTAACACTTGACAGAGATGGCAAGTAGTACTGTGAGTAGTAGTACAATAGATCGCTTTGGTCGAACACATCATGTGTTTAATAGTAATCATACAGCAGCAGCAGCAGCAGCAGCAGCAGTAAACAGTGGTTGTGAATCAACATCGTTAGTGGCAGCAAGTAGAGAATATTTAGACAGTAAACTACTTGAAATATCATCAAATTTATTTACTAAATTACAGTCAGATCCATTGTTGGTTAACAGACAATACTTGGACAGTAAATTGCAGGAAATTTCAACAAATATATTCAATAAACTGCAGTCTGATTCATCATCGTCATTAGTAAATAGAAAATATCTAGACAGCAAATTACTTGCAATATCAACTAATATATTCCAAAAACTACAGGCTGATTTAATTACAAAGAAAGTGTTTGAAAGTAAATTACATACAATGTCTGATATATTGAAGGAAATAGCACAGCAAAAACAGAATTTTGATTTACAATTGAAAACCCTATCAAAATCAATTAGTGATGAAATTGAGCTAAAGTATGTTAGTAGGTCGTTGTTTGATCAAAAATCAGATGAATTGAAATCATTTTGTGAACAACAAAGTAAGAACAATAGTTTGAAACATGTTGATACAGACTTGCTAGATAGGAAATTGACAGATTTAAATGAGAGTTTACTCACACAAACTGAAAATAACTATATTAAGAAGCAAGAGTTTAATCAGAAGGTACTCGAAATACAAACTGCAATTAATGACATGTTTGTAGACATGCATAAGCAACTTGATGGTAAACATTTAGCACTAGGTGACAAATTAAAAGTTGACATTATGCAGATGATTATGAAGGGTGACGATTTTCAGAATTATTTAAATGAACAGTTGTTCAACTTTTCATACTATTTGATTGCACAATATGTCAAAAAGAGGTTCATCTTTGACATGAGTGAAGCTAGACAGCATAATTTGGATTCTGATCAGGTACAAGAGTTGTTTCTGAAAAGAA
The DNA here is from genome assembly GCF_014356525.2 of Nilaparvata lugens. Lineage (NCBI taxonomy): Eukaryota > Metazoa > Arthropoda > Insecta > Hemiptera > Delphacidae > Nilaparvata > Nilaparvata lugens. Next base: position 22,638,383 of record NC_052515.1, read on the forward strand.
TGTTCAGTGGAAGGAGACCAGCAGCAGCAAATGATACAAAAAGAAAGAAATATGACTGGGAAGTAGATGACTAGTAGTAGTAGTAGTGATTTAAATAAAAGAAAAAAAAGCAAGCTAGTAGTAGTAGTAGTAGTAGTAGTTGTGAGTTTTGCCCAGTTGAAATCTGAGATATCTG